>NC_053446.1:39266242-39566242 GCF_007990345.1 Gossypium hirsutum | reverse complement strand
ATCTAGCATGCTAGTGGCGTCTATCGTTCCCTTTTGAACTTATCACCTTGCTTTGGTGTGGCGTTCAACCTTCTACAATTCCGCAATCCCACCTTGAACCGAATAGAAATCGGGGTGACACTTTTAGTGTTGAATCGTTTCTGGTGTTTAAGCTCATTTATCCATTCCACCGACTATCCTAGATTTTACCCAACTTTAATATCTTTTTACAAAACTGAGCCTTCATTTATCAACTTCCATTTTTCTTATTTTTATACTTAAATTGAGCCTACTACCCTTATAAATTTACCATCACCTTAGCCAACCTTTAAAACCATTTGAAAGCTTCCGCATCTTTAGCCTTATTTCATCCTATTTCCGATAACTCAACTATTCCTCGTCGACGATCGGGCAATCAAGTGAATCGACTCAATCAACCGAGCCGAATCACATCACATGTCAAGACATGAAACCTTTTCAAAGACTAAATCATCATCAATATTATCACAAACATTCAAGTGGAATAATGGAGACTCACACGGCATAGTTCCCTCACCTTTCTTACCTTTCTGTGCCGGTGGACAAGGGTCTTCTATGTTCTTACCTTTCTAAATCAACTTGAATCGCCTCTCATCAGGGAAGTATTGTAATTGAAAATCGTCGCACGAATCTTTAGAATTCTGAAAAGAAGAAATAGAACAAGAACAACTCACATGTGGGTTAGTAAAAACAACGCTCACTTTTTCTTGTTCTCTCTCATCTCTTTCACTATTTTCTTTGGCAAACTCTTTTTCTTTTCCACTCAATTTCTGTTGAAACTCTCTTTCAATTTCTTTTTACACTCTTTCTTTTTCTTCTTTTTCAATCTCTTTTTGCTTTTCACTCTCTTTTCTTTTTGAAATCTCATTTTCATCTTTTTCTTTTATTTCTTTTTCTTTTTCTCTTATTTCTTTTTTTCTTCTCTCAATTTCATTCAAGATTCGTTCATTTTCTTGCATCAACATCTCTTGTTTTTCTTTTCTTCTATTTTTTTTGTCTTGTTCTTTCATTACAAGAAGATGATAACTTATAAAAACCATAACGACAAGCTTCTCGTTTGAAAGAAATGGCAGATTCATCATGCAAGTCACGATCATCTCTTTGTGAATAACCCTCCGTATTCGAGTACTTTGACATTCTTGAAACACGTTCGCCTCTTCATAAATAATCCTTCGTAGTTGAATAAATTGAGGCATTTGTAGAGACATGATTACCTTTTTGTATATCATCTCGGAAGGACTCAAACTCGTAGTTTGCTTCTCTTGGTCTCGAACGCCTTGTTGAATAGACGTCTTGATAAGAGTCTCTTGTCGAGTAGTGTCGTCGGAATGATCTTAACTCCGTCTCTTGTCTCGATGGAATTTGTTTTTGTTGGGCTCTTGTCTCTATTCGATCCAATCTATCATGCAGTTTATCAAAATTTGATTTCACCATTCTACGCATTTCTTGCATTAAATATTGGAAATCTGATTCAGAAAATTCTTCTTGAAACATGATTTAATTCTCACCACAAAAATCTCACGTTTCACTCGCAAAGAAAAATTCGCACAAATTTGGCTTTTACTCTCTCGAATGGTCTCACCAAACACTCTTGCCTTTTACCACTCGACCTCGTCTCACAAATTCGTAATTCGTCTCGATAGACTTAATTTGCTGCTTGAGGGTCGGTTTCAAAATGGGTTACAATGGATAATGTCGGGTGTAGGGTAGGCTGAACAAAGAAGAAAATTGGTTTAAAATGTGGCGTTGGGATGGTAAATAATGGTAGGAAGGGAAACTTGATGATCGGCGTAATAAGTGATAATGATAAAAACTCGCAAGACTTTTCACTTTTTTTTTCTTCTTTTTTTTTAACTCGATTTTTTTGTCACTTCGTTTTTTCTTTTTTTTCGATTTTTTTGAATTTTTTTGAATTTCTTCTCTTTTTTTAAATCCAATATAATAGTAAACAAAATACAAGGAAGAGAAAAAAAATTAAATTCCAACTCAAATTTTTTTGATTTTTTTTTGACTTTTTTTTTCGTTACGAACCTACTCCGAGCTTGATACGAATGTCGGCACTCCTCTTTTTAGTAGCTCTGATACCAAATGATGTGATCCAGCTCGGTTGATTGAGTCGATTCACTTGATTACCCGATCGTCGACGAGGAATAGTTGAGTTATCAGAAATAGGATGAAATAAGGCTAAAGATGCGGAAGCTTTCAAATGGTTTTAAAGGTTGGCTAAGGTGATGGTAAATTTATAAGGGTAGTAGGCTCGATTTAAGTATAAAAATAAGAAAAATGGAAGTTGATAAATGAAGGCTCGATTTTGTAAAAAGATATTATAGTTGGGTAAAATCTAGGATAGTCGGTGGAATAGATAAATAGCTTAAACACCAGAAACGATTCAACACTAAAAGTGTCACCCCGATTTCTATTCGGTTCAAGGTGGGATTGCAGAATTGTAGAAGGTTGAACGCCACACCAAAGCAAGGTGATAAGTTCAAAAGAGAACGATAGACGCCACTAGCACGCTAGATAAGTTAGATCGAAACTCGTACGAATTTAGAGAGGAGAAAACTCACTCTTTGAACAAAGTTCATTCAAATGATCAAAAGTCAAAAGTCAAAAGTCCTTTACAAATGAAATCAACAAACTATTTACACTAGTTTCTTATGCTAACCGAATAGTCCATTCATGAACTTAATGATTAAGTAATGAACCTAAATTAAGACATGAACCTTCTAGAAAAATGACCAATGGTGTCCTTGTCCATGTTCGGCCGAATGGGAGATGAATGGGCAGCTTCATGTATGAGCAAACTTTGGAAGCCAATGGGATTGTCTAGGTTCGGCCATGGGATGCATGAAACTCCCAAAGGGTGTCTCTTGGCCGAATAGGTGCTTAGGAAACTCCAAGGGTCCTCCCACATGCATCGATTGTACATGGAACTTGGAAGGGGCCTTGAACCTAGCCATACATGCACTTGCATTGATTACCCCCCATTCATGCATGTGTGCCGTCCAAGGGAGATGCACCTTTCAATATGCATTAATCTTCCATGTACATGAATGTATGTCCTCTAAACATTGAACCAGGCCGTGCATGAATCTTCTCATTCGTTGACCTTTCCCGTTCATGCATCTCTTCATGAATGTACCTTCCACATTCGGCTAACCTACAAAAGTAAATAACATAATTAAATAACACACAACTATTCATATAATTATAATTTAAAATAATAACTAAATAACTTAATATCACTAACTAAATTTGAACACAATAATTATAAGTCAACTTATAATAAATTCAGCTAGCTCAAAAATAGTCAAAACACTTAATGAGTTGAAATTGAGCTAGGGGTTTCGGCATGAGCTGTAGCAAACTTAATTATAAACTAAATTAAGACTTAGTTTATTGAAAGAAAGAAAGAAGGAGCTGAAAGTAAGCTCGGTTGAGCTCAAACGAGCTGAATTAAGCTCATGTGAGCTAAAATAAGATTCGGTGAGCTGAACCAAGCTAAATGGAGCTTGAGGAGCTAAATTCAAGCTGAAATCAAGGGCATCCTTGGCCAAGGTCGTATCACCGGGAACCTTTCCTTCCTCATGTGAACCCAAACCCAATCTCCGGGTTCGAACACTATTTGCTTTCTTCCTTTATTTGCAGCTTGCATATATTGTTCGGTTCGAGCTTCGATGTTGGCCTTCACCCTTTGATGTAGTTGATTTACATATTCGGCTTTTCTCTTAGCATCAGAATGGACAAGCTGATCATTGGGCAAAGGAAGCAAATCCAACGGAGTTAGAGGATTGAACCCATAAACAACCTCAAATGGTGAATGCTTAGTAGCAGAATGGACGGTTCTATTGTAAGCAAATTCTACATGCGGTAGACACTCCTCCCACGACTTGATATTCTTTCGAATAATTGCTCGCAATAGAGTTGATAGCACCCGATTCACAACCTCCTTTTGTCCATCCGTTTGAGGATGACATGTTGTTGAAAATAGCAGCTTCGTTCCTAACCTTCCCCATAGAGTTCTCCAAAAATGACTTAGGAACTTTGTGTCTCGATCGGATACGATGGTTTTTGGAACCCCATGAAGTCGTACAACCTCCCTAAAAAACAAATTAGCAATATGGACAGCATCGTCAGTTTTAGAACAAGCTATAAAATGTGACATTTTGGAAAATCTATCTACAACAACAAAGATAGAGTCCTTCCCCGTTTTGGTCCTTGGTAGTCCTAGGATGAAATCCATTGAAAGATCGAACCATGGTGCGTCAGATATGGGCAATGGTTTGTAGAGTCCATGCGGATTGATTTTGGACTTGGCCTTCTTGCAAGTTATACATTGACTATAGACCCGCTCAACATCTTTTCTCATCCCAGGCCAAAAGAAATGCTCATGGAGGGTTGACAACGTCTTAGCCACCCCGAAATGGCCCATAAGTCCACCACCATGTTTCTCGATTACCAACAATTTCCTTATTGAACTTTGCGGAACACAAAGCTTACTTTCGAGGAAAAGGAAACCATCAAACCTGAAATACTTATCAACAGCTTTGTTTTCACAGGATTTATAAATAGCACCAAAATCAACATCGTCAACATACATTTCTTTTAAAAAGACAAATCCAAGCAACTTTGCATCCAAATGTGATAATAAAGTATATCGTCAAGATAATGCGTCAGCCACAATGTTTTCCTTACCCTTTTTGTATTTGATGATATAAGGAAAAGATTCTAAATACTCTACCCATTTGGCGTGTCGTTTATTCAATTTTGCTTGTCCCTTAATATGCTTCAATGCCTCATGATCCGAGTGTATGACGAACTCTTTTGGCCATAAATAGTGCTGCCACGTCTCGAGAGCTCGAATTAGTGCATACATTTCCTTATCGTAAGTCGGATAGTTGAGAACGGCCCCGTTCAATTTCTCACTAAAGTATGCCATGGGCCTTCCATCTTGCGTTAGAACGGCTCCAATTCCGACACCTGATGCATCACATTCAACTTCAAACATTTTAGCAAAATCAGGCAACACAAGCAATGGGGCATTAGTTAAACAAGATTTAATAGCATTAAAAGATTTTTCCTGCTCCTCATTCCAATAGAAAGCTGAAGATTTCTTAATCACACTAGTTAAAGGTGCTGCCAATGTGCTAAAGTTTGGAACAAATCGACGATAGAAGCTTGCCAATCCGTGGAAGCTCCTCACTTGGCTGATGCTCGTGGGTCTAGGCCACTCTCGAATGGCTTTCACCTTTTCTTGATCAACCTCCAGTCCTTCCGAGCTGACCACGAATCCTAAGAAAATAACCTTGTTAGTACAAAAAGTACATTTCTTAAGATTAGCAAACAAAGATTCTTTTCTAAGCACATCCAAAACAGATTTTAAATGCAACAAATGGTCATCTAAGGATTTGCTATAGATAAGTATATCATCAAAATAGACAACGCAAAATTTTCTGATAAAAGAACGAAGAACATGGTTCATCAAGTGCATGAAAGTGCTAGGCGCATTGGTAAGCCCGAATGGCATAACCAGCCACTCGTAGAGCCCATGCTTCGTCTTAAAAGCGGTTTTCCACTCGTCCCCTTCACGCATCCGAATTTGGTGGTATCCGCTCTTTAGATCAATTTTAGAAAATAATTGAGCACCACTCAATTCATCCAACATATCATCGAGTCATGGTATCGGATGTCGATACGTAATAGTGATCTTATTCACCGCGCGACAATCTACGCACATACGCCATGTTCCATCCTTCTTTGGCACCAATAAAACTGGTACGGCGCATGGACTAAGACTTTCTCGTATATATCCCTTCTCCATAAGTTCATTGACTTGTTTTTGCAATTCTTTGGTCTCTTCGGGATTTGTACGATAAGCTGGACGATTGGGAATAGAGGCTCCGGGAATGAAATCAATTTGATGTTCTATTCCTCGAAGGGGCGGTAACCCATTAAGAATGTCTTCCGGAAACACGTCCTTGAATTCCTGCAAAAGAGAAACAATTGAAGAGGGCAAATTTGGATCCAACTCGTTAGTATTCAAAAGAGTTTCTGATGCGAACCTGGTCGCATCATGTTTCAACCCAACTCGATGTCATCGAGAGTGGCCTAAGCTTGAGGGGCCGAAGTGCAAAATGAAGCCTAATCTCAGCTCGTTGAGCTCAATTCAGCTCATTTCCAGCTCATTGAGCTCATTTGCTTGTTTGAGCTTACTTTGCGTTTTATAATTTTAGTTGCTGGAATAAAATAAATGCAAATTAGTTTATTCAGCTTAAATAATTAAATTGCATTTTAATTCTGGATTTTTTAATTAGAAGGGTTTAAATTGTGTCTAAAGTTGAGACAAATTAATTTCATATTCTAATTAATTTGTCTTAGCTGCTGTTGAATTAAATTTGTGTCTAAGTTATTATTTGTTTTAATGTGTCTTAGATTAGGCAAATTAATTACATGTTTTTAATATGTCTTAGTTAGCACATGACATGAATTTATTCAGCTTATTACATCATTTTAATGTGTCTTAGTCCAGCTGAATTAATGAGCAGATTTAATGTGTCTTGTTGCTGTCAATTTAAATGTGTCCTAATATGAATTAAATTTATGAATTAAATTGCTTTCAGGTACATGCATGAATTGGCTATGAAGAGAGTTGATGATTCCTTTTCTTCATGTGACTATTCGTGAAGCTCAATGGACCATGAGCTGAATTAAAAATCCAGCAATAGTTTTTAGCTTCTCCAAGTGGCTGTTCGTGAAGAGCAATGGACAAAGAGTTGTTCACACAAGGCCATTCATCTCACAAAAACGTTTTCACACCATAAGAGCTATTCATTTTCGTTCATCCACAGTTGGAGGCTGTTGGACATCAAGTGTTCACACACTTGGGCTGTTCGTGTGCTTAAACTACCATTAATTTGGCTGATGCTTATTTAGCTACCTAAGGAGGAATTAAAGGCTGCTCATAATGTTTTCAGCTAATCAAACATTGAACAAAATCATTTAAGCTCATTAGTGCAATTATTAGCTGAATTGGAAGACTAAACAACCTGCCCATTGATGTCACCTATGCATAGAAGTTTCCAAATGACTTTTTGGTTATTTCAACAGCCATTTGAGTTCAATTAAGTGTAATTAAGCTGATTGCTTTAAGTTCATTCGGCTGGAACATATTCAGCCTATAAATTGTTGTTTTTGTAATCATTTGAAGGTTACTAATTTTGAGACTTTGATCAATTATGAACTTTTGTTCAATTGGTGAGTATTTCAACTCCCTTTGTTCTCTCTTGACTCCATTGACTTATCAAGACATTCTTGTGGCGTCAATCCTGTCAATTTCGAACTTATCACTTTACTAAAGTGTGGCGTTCAATCCTATATCGTTGGTTCTTATCTCTCATAGATATTGGGTCACGATTAACAATTTTTCATCATTTCAAGCTAACGTAAGATTTGGGTCGATATTGCATATAATATCGGTTCTTTCTTCAGCCTTGAAATCGAACCTACCCTATCCATCCTTTAATCACTTAAATATTTTCTTGTTTCCAGCCAATTTGTTCTTTTCAACCCGACTTGAAAACCTCAACTCATACTCCTTAATTTTAACGATCGGGCACATCAACGACTCGACTCTCATCACCGAGACCGGGGTCGCATCAGTTTCCTTGTACATAAGTACAAGAACCGATTGCTGCATCAAATAAGATTTCCTAAAATCACTCTCTCGTATAAACACTCATTTTCTTTTGCTCCTTTTCTTCTCTTTTTTTTTTGTTCGATTGATTTATTTTTTTCTCTCACATTTTTCATTTGTTTTTTTTTCTTCTCAATATATTTTTCACTCTCTTTTTCATTCTTTTCTTTTTGTACATCTTCTCGAAATTTCTCTACACTCTCCCTTAGTTTTAATTGATCTTCATAAACTTGCCTCGGCGTAATAGGAACCAAAGTTACATTTTTCCCATCATATTTGAAGGTGTAGCGGTTTGTGAAACCATCATGAATGACTTTGAGATCAAATTGCCATGGACGACCCAATAACATATGACCAGCGTGCATGGGTACTACGTCGCATAGAACTTCGTCGAAATATTTTCTGATAGTGAACGGCACCAAAACTTGCTTAGTTACCTTCAACTCCCCTCCATCGTTAAGCCATTGAAGTTTGTAAGGTTGAGGGTGCTTAGTTGTTGGCAAGCCGAGTTTTTCAATCATTAAAGTGCTGGCCACATTTGTACAACTTCCGCCATCCACGATCAAGCTACACACCTTGCCTTGCACATGGCAACGTGTATGAAAAATGTTCTCCCTTTGTTGTTCATTTTCAACACTTTGAAGACTAAGGCTTCATTCAATAACGAGAATTTCGCCATCAACGGTGTATTCAAGTTCATCCTCTTCCTCTTTTTCGGCCATTTCATCGGGTTCTTCGTCATCTTCTTCTTCCGGTTCAATTTCTCTATTAGTGATGCGATCCCGGTCGCATCATGTTACGACACAACTCAATGCTACCGAGATTGGCCCAAACTCGAGGGGCCCAAGTGCAAAATGAAGTTTTTAATTTCAGTTTGTCAATTTGGCAGCTGGAAAATAAGGACTTTGATTCATTAATTTTTAGTTATTTTAGTTTGTGTTTTTAATTATGTCATAGTTTGCACATCATTAATATGTGTTCTGCATTTAATAAAGTCATGCATTATGTAACTTTCATGTTAGTTAAGTTTGCATCATTAAATTAAGTCAAGTTAGTTTAATTATGTAACTTTCATGTTAGTTAAATTTGCATTTCAAAACCATGCATTTAAGTATCTTAGTTTAATAAATGAGTTGCTGGACATTTATTCAACTCATCTTAGTTTTAATTAATAAGTGTTTTTTGTTGAACTTTATTTAATAAGTGTTGTTCTTAATTAATCTAGTTCCTAGGATTATTTATTGATGCATGAGTTAAGTTCATTTAATTATGCTTCTTTAATTAAACTAGTTGCTGGAATAATTATTGCATATATGTTTTAGTTCATTTATTTAAGTAAGTTTAATGTTTGTTATGATTAATAAGTGTTTTCATTTGTTTAATAAACTCATTTTAATGTGTTTATTGCAGGTGACTTTTTAGCTTATAGTGGTTACAATTCAAGGCTGTTACACATTTAATTAAGTGGTTGTTCAAGTTCTTTTGAGTTACAATTAAAGGGGCTGTTGTAAAGGGAGCTTAAAATCATTAAAGGAGTTTTTAAAGAGCATTTTATGCCCTTTAAAATTCAGTAGCAACTCTTCCACTTCCAGCCGTTTTTGGAGCTTTCAAGAGAAATTAATCAAGCCTTTGAATGTCATTAAGGAGCTGGTTAAGAGATGGTGTCTATTCAACTAGCCAAGGACAACTCAAGAGTCATTTTCTAAGCCATTAAAGACATTCAAATCAGCTGAATTAAAGTGATTTTATGGAAGGAGTTACTTGGTTCAAAGAATAAGAAAAGACATCAGTTTTTATGGCACATTAAGTGGATGTTTTTGACCATTCGGTTACCTTGTTTTAGCATTATAAATAGATGTAATCAGCCATAGAGAAGGGGAACTTTTGATGAATATAGATGAAATATTTGAATTGTGAGCTATCTAATTCTTTTTGTTCTTTCGGAATTGATTTGACTTATCAAGCATAGCTTGTGGTGTCTATCCATTTCTTGTTTTCGAACTTATCACTTTCGTAGTGTGGCGTTCATCATAAACCAAGGTTCTTATCATCATTGATAGTGGGTCGAGGTTCATCATATACCAAGGTTCCTATCATTCTTGATAGTGGGTCGAGGTCTTTTCTTTGTTGTTTACCTAAACCGCCATTCACCTAAGAGCTACTTTGAGACTCGGGTCAACAATCTCTATTGTTGGTTCATTCTCTACCCTTAGCCAAAATTTCCATTTGTTGTTAAACCTATTTCCCTTTTAAACTATTGTTTGTAGCCTTTCTTCAATTTTTTAGAAACGAACTTAGCCTTACTCAAATTCACGATTGGGCAACACATACGACTCAAAACATCACGAGACGAGTTCGTATCAAATTGGTATCAGAGCTAGCGAATTTGGAGTAAGAATCGACATTGTCGGCATTACGGTATAGTAGTTTCTCAAAAAAAACTCAAAAAAAAAATTTCAAAAAAAATTCGAAAAAAAAAACTAGTTTCCATTCAAACTTAAAAGATTGGATATCAAGTTGTGAAAAATTTGAAAAAAAATTGTAAAAAAAAAGAGAGCTAGTTTTGAAATTTAGTTTTTGTTTGCTGCCCAAATTTTAGTCATTATTACCTTCTACTATTTCGCCACACCCAACCTTTTCATTTCTTTGTTTCAAGCCTACCTTCCTTTGTCCTACAATAATCTTACCAAGCCCAAACATCAAGTTTGTAAGCCGACCCACAACAGTTGCTTTTTAAGTTTAAATAATTCCTAAGAACTTAGAGAGTAGGAGTGAGTGGAAAGAGGCAAGAGAGTAGTGAGTTTATTCGAGAGAAAAAAAAAAGCCAAGTGTGTGAGATTTCTTTGTGAGTGGATAGTGAGATTCTTTGTTGTGAGTTCTTAAAAAATGTCACGAAGTCTAGAAAAAAATTTAGACAAGGGAGTTGGATTCCGTCCTGTAAGAATTGTTGGAGGAAGTGTTCCAGATTTTACACTCCAAGCCTTTACGCATGAAATGGAGCATCTATTTGATCGAAAACTCAAACCCATCAAGAAACGATTGGATCGTGTCGAAGAGCGGAGTCATCGAGCAAGAACCCAACAGGAGAAAATTTATCCAAATGAAAGGACGAAAATGAGATCATCAAGGAGACAAACATTCGACGAATATGTGAAAAGAGACCCTTATCCAGATTCCTATTCTTCAAGGAATTTAGGCTGAAATAAATCCAGCTATGAGTTTGAAGCCTATCAAGGTAACGAACGAGAAAGTACAAGTCATTCTTCGTATGCATCAAAGTATTCATCTACGGAAAAATCCTTATGAAGAATTGAATGTGTTTCGTATAAGAACTCATCCATGGAGGTTTATTCACGAAGAGTTGATCGTGGCTCTTATGAAGATTCTTCCATTTCTTTCCAACGAAAAGTCTATTGTTCTGATTCTTTTGTATTATCTCCATTTTGTAATAAAGTTGAGAGAAGAAAAAGAGTGATGAGAGAAAAAGAAACCGAAATAAAAATTGAAAAAGAGAAAAAGATTGGAGAAAGAAAAGAAAGAGTGAAAGAAACAAGTGTTGTTGAAATTGAAAGAGAATTGATGAGTGAAAGTGAGTTTTCAACAAACAAAGAGATTGTGGAAAAGAAAGAGAAGTTGAAAAAGAAACGAGTGGAAAAGATGAAAGTCAACAAGAAAAAGCGAGGAATGTTTTTACTAACCAATCTGCAAGTTGTCCTCATATTTTTTCTTCTTTCCAGGTTTCTAGAGATTCAAATGACAAGTTTCAACTTCATTACCTTCCTGATGAGAGACGATTCCATTTGATCGAAAAAGGTAAGGTTCAAGTGCTTAAAGGTAAGCAAGGTAAGAAGTTTTTAGTCAATGAATCATGGCAATCAGGTTTGAAAGTTGTTGATAAAATTTCCGATAACTTAGTTTTAAAAAGATCTCCTTATTTTGATTTGGTTAATTGTTACTCGCTATTTGTGGTTGATAAATTCTTTTAAGTGGAGGCATGAAGAGTTGTTCACTCAATAAGTTTTGTGTTGAAAAATCTTTTGATTTTGTTCGATTAAATCCACAAATACAAAATCTGATCATGTTTATAAAGAGCTTTCATGTGAAATGCTCAATCTGTTTGATCGTGATGGTAATGAAAATTTTTGAACTCTTAGTGTGAGATCTTCGTATATTTGCATGAGATTTGAGAGATTTGATTGTTTGAATTTATTTTTGCCTACATCTTCTTTATTTGGCATGTGTGATGTCTTGGTGAAAGTGAAGTTTTTGTTACGTTACGGAACGACCGATCAAAACCATGTTTTTAAACCCGGAGCCTTTATTCCTAAGTTGACGTCAAGCGAAGGTGAGTATCAAAATTGTATTTTGAATCAATGTGTTGACCCATTCTATTTGCATCAAGTTTTATCTTTATTTAGTTCGAAAACCAAACATGTGAATTTCGTTGGCTTGCCAAGTCAAAATCAAATTTTTTATTCTGGAGGTTGTTGTATATTGTTGCTTAATGGATTCGAACATGTGTTGCATGATTTTAACTTTAATGTGCTTCAAGTTCTTCATAAGTTACTAGCCACAAATTTTTCTGGTCAAACTGAAATGGTGAACAAAAACTTTGTCTTTGATCCTGGTGAATGCTGTTCCATATCATTGTTCAAGGGATTTGGACCATGGAATTCTAATTTTCGAAACTATAATCTTCAAATATCTTGTGAATCAGGTTTGTTTCCATTGAAGAAAAAGGTAATACCAATTTCTATTTTTGATCCCGGCATTGATTCATATGTTGTTCTTTTGAGTTTATTTGCTCAAGTTGTGACTAAAATCTTGGAAAGTTCTTTTGTGTTTAACCTTCATTGTGTCACTAATTTGTTTTATTGTTTTGTTGGTGGCGTTGTTAGGTGGTACCCTCTTAAAGAGGGAGGGCATGCAAATAACCTACTTTCTTGTCGAGCCGTATATGATTCACACGTTCTTGAAATTGACTTTGTCAGGTTTATGACCAACGAGGTTTGTGACCTTGAGAGGTTTGTCGCGAGCAAATGGCCCGATTTGAGGACAAATCGTTTTCAAGAGGGAGGGTATGATGCGATCCCGGTCGCATCATGTTACGACACAACTCAATGCTACCGAGATTGGCCCAAACTCGAGGGGCCCAAGTGCAAAATGAAGTTTTTAATTTCAGTTTGTCAATTTGGCAGCTGGAAAATAAGGACTTTGATTCATTAATTTTTAGTTATTTTAGTTTGTGTTTTTAATTATGTCATAGTTTGCACATCATTAATATGTGTTCTGCATTTAATAAAATCATGCATTATGTAACTTTCATGTTAGTTAAGTTTGCATCATTAAATTAAGTCAAGTTAGTTTAATTATGTAACTTTCATGTTAGTTAAATTTGCATTTCAAAACCATGCATTTAAGCATCTTAGTTTAATAAATGAGTTGCTGGACATTTATTCAACTCATCTTAGTTTTAATTAATAAGTGTTTTTTGTTGAACTTTATTTAATAAGTGTTGTTCTTAATTAATCTAGTTCCTAGGATTATTATTGATGCATGAGTTAAGTTCATTTAATTATGCTTCTTTAATTAAACTAGTTGCTGGAATAATTATTGCATATATGTTTTAGTTCATTTATTTAAGTAAGTTTAATGTTTGTTATGATTAATAAGTGTTTTCATTTGTTTAATAAACTCATTTTAATGTGTTTATTGCAGGTGACTTTTTAGCTTATAGTGGTTACAATTCAAGGCTGTTACACATTTAATTAAGTGGTTGTTCAAGTTCTGATGTGATCCGGCCCGATTGATTGAGTCGATTCACTTGATTGCCCGATCGTCGACGAGAAGTTTGTTCGATTTTGTAGATAGATGGAGTTAGATGATTTTTTTATAGCGGAAGTTGAGAAAATGGGTTCAAAAGATGGTTTGGATAGATGTTTGATAGGCTCGGTGAAATAAAGAAATATTGTTTATAATTTAATAGTTAAAATGGAATGGAAAAATAGAACTCAAGCGAAGAACAATTCAATACTATATGAAGTATTGCCCCGGGACTTATATTGCTTAAGGTGGGTTTAATGGATTGTCGAAGATGGACCTTGACCCGTTACCTATAGAGAGGTAGGAACCAAAGGTATAAAAAGGTGGATGAACGCCACACCAGGATGGTGATAAGTTCAAGAAGTCGGGTTGACGCCACTAGCGAGCTAGATAAGTCAGAACGAGACTCGAACGAAAGAGTATTGAACAACTCAAGAGTCATTTCCCATAAAACGAACCAAAATAGATTCCGGGTTTAAAAACTTGATTTTGAGTATTCATGCCAAAATGTAGCAAAAATTTCATTAAACCAAACACGTTAAACCAATGGGATTTTTGCATACACAGGGACAAACAATTAAAACTTTTTACATTCATCAATTCATACTTGTACAAATTCATGGATTTTCCACAAAGCGTTAATTGGTGCACAAAATTGTCACAAATGAAGAATTTAATCGCCTTTCGTGAAATACCGTCATCATGCAAAACCAAATCTTTAGTTTGTCGTTCGTACCGAACAACATCAACCACATTCAAAGAATAGAAATTAATCGAATGAAAATAAGAGAATTTTTTTAAAACAAAGTCATTTTCAACAACTTTCAAACTTGATGGCCATGACTCGGTTTTTAAAACTTCCTTACCTCGCTTACCTTCAAGCTCGTGTGGTTTGATTTCAACTTCATCCTTACCTTTTTTGGTCATGTAAAATCGTCGCTCGTTAGGAAGATATTGAAGTTGATATTCGTCACAAAGATTTGTCGGAACCTGAAAAGAAGGAACAGAACAAAAACAAACATCACGGGGGTTAGTTAAAATTTCGTTCTCCTTTTCTTGTTCTCGCTCACTATCTTCATTTTCTCTCGTTTCTTCTTCAACATCTTTTTCTTTTTCAATTTTTTTCTCAATCTCAATTTCTTTTTCAATTTTCTTTTCTTCATTTTCTTTTTCACTCACTATTTTGATTTCTTTTTCTTTTTCACTACAATGTGCGGATGACATGAAAGAATCAAAGAGATAATCATTTGGTATCAGAGCTTGCAAAACGAGGAGCACCGACATTCGTAATAAGGCCGCAAGTAGGTTCGAAACGTGAAAAAAAAAATCAAAAAAAAAATTTTGAGTTGTAATTTAATTTTTTTTCCCTTGTATTTAGCTTACTATTGTATTGGAGTAACAAAAAAAATCAAAAAAAAAATTCGAAAAAAAAAATTGATTCAGAAAAAAAAATTCAAAAAAAATCGAAAAAAAAAGTAAAAGAAAAGAACAAAAAAAAAGTGAAAAGTATTGTGAGTTTTTATTTTATTTTTCTCTCTTATTTGCTCCGATCATCAAGTTTCCCTTCCTACCATTATTTACCCATCCCAACGCCACACTTAGCCTTGATTTTATTTTGTTTAGCCTACCTTACACCCACATCATTCCTTTGTAACCTATTTTGAAACCGACCCTCAAGCAGCAAATTAAGTCTATCGAGACGAATTACGAAATTGTGAGACGAGGTCGAGAGGTAAAAGGCACGTGTGTTTTACATCAAAGAAAAAGCCTAGAAGAGTGTAAACACGAGTGCGAGTGAAAATCATTATTTCTTTGTGAGAGATTGGTGAGGATTTTGAATTGGTGAGGTTTATTTACTATTTATTCTATCTTTCGATTTTCGAACATTTTCTTGAATCATGTCTCAAGAAGAATTCTCTACCGATGAATTTCAATACTTGGTGAACGAGATGGGTCGAATATTGGAGGAAAAACTAAGCCCATTAAAAAGTCGTTTGGACCGAGTGGAGGAAAAAGCCCGACGGAAGCAAACTACACCGAGTCGAGAAATAGAGTTAAGTTCATCACGACGACATTATTCGAGAAGAGACACATATCAAGACTCCTATTCAACAAGGCTTTCGAGACCGCGAGAAGAAAACTTCAAGTCAAAAATCACTCGAGATGAGCGAGAAAGGACGAGCTATTCCTCGTATGCTTCAAAGAAGTCCTTCCCAAAGGATTGTTCTCGAAGAAATGGACGAGAAGCTTATGAAAATATTTTCTCTTTCTTTGAGCCAAATGATTATCTCTTTGATTCTTTCATGTCATCCGCACATTGTAGTGAAAAAGAAAAAGAAATCAAAATAGTGAGTGAAAAGAAAATGAAGAAAAGAAAATTGAAAAAGAAATTGAGATTGAGAAAAAAATTGAAAAAGAAAAAGATGTTGAAGAAGAAACGAGAGAAAATGAAGATAGTGAGCGAGAACAAGAAAAGGAGAACGAAATTTTAACTAACCCCGTGATGTTTGTTTTTGTTCTGTTCCTTCTTTTCAGGTTCCGACAAATCTTTGTGACGAATATCAACTTCAATATCTTCCTAACGAGCGACGATTTTGCATGACCAAAAAAGGTAAGGATGAAGTTGAAATCAAACCACACGAGCTTGAAGGTAAGCGAGGTAAGGAAGTTTTAAAAACCGAGTCATGGCCATCAAGTTTGAAAGTTGTTGAAAATGACTTTGTTTTAAAAAAATTCTCTTATTTTCATTCGATTAATTTCTATTCTTTGAATGTGGTTGATGTTGTTCGGTACGAACGACAAACTAAAGATTTGGTTTTGCATGATGACGGTATTTCACGAAAGGCGATTAAATTCTTCATTTGTGACAATTTTGTGCACCAATTAACGCTTTGTGGAAAATCCATGAATTTGTACAAGTATGAATTGATGAATGTAAAAAGTTTTAATTGTTTGTCCCTGTGTATGCAAAAATCCCATTGGTTTAACGTGTTTGGTTTAATGAAATTTTTGCTACATTTTGGCATGAATACTCAAAATCAAGTTTTTAAACCCGGAATCTATTTTGGTTCGTTTTATGGGAAAGTCAAGCTTCATCAATTTTGTGTGAACAATTTCTATTGTTTTGATAATGGGGTGTTGAATAAGGAACTGAGGTATGAAAAATTTGATTTCAATTTAAATTCATTCCTTAATCCATTTTTGTGGTTGTATTTGAAGTTCGCATTTCATTTCGTTAAGGTTAATTCAGCCACAGAGATTCGACTAGACTACATTTCCGAGGAGAGAAGGTTCATTTTGGCTAAAAAAGGTAATGTTCTCAACGATCCTAGTTCGCCTATGCCAAAAGGTAAGCAAGGTATGAATGTTGAAAATTTAAAAGCACCTCTGCCTTATTCGATTGTTGATGGAAACCTTGTTGATGATTTGTCCTTTAAAAATGATCTGAATTTTGATGTGGTTACTTGCCATTCTTTGATTGATGATATCATATTTGCGTGGAATGATGGCAAGAAGAATAACGTTTTTGGAAATTGTGATGCTGATGAGTTTGTTATTGAAATAATAAATATTCGGCATTTGCAAGATAAGAAAACATATAAGCCTTTCCATCAGCTTGATTTGAGTAAAAATGTGCACTCATTGATCTTTTATGAGAAACTACTTTGTCTAAACAAGAATGTACGTATGAGATTTGAGATGCATGAATGCTTGAAAACATGCATGTCTTTGATTTGTTTGTTTGATACGAGGATGACATGTAAAATGGTTAGTGCATTTGAATTTGAAGATGGTGTCTCAAATCTGCCTTGCTATATAAATTCTGCATGTTTAAGTAAGATTGATCAAGTGGAACTTAGATTACATGATCATTTGGAGGACTCCTTGATAAATTTTGATTATAAATTTGATTTGATTCTGATGCATCCTTTATTACCAAGTATGGAAAACCATTGTGAACAGGTAAGATCCACTTCTACATTTGATCCCGGCATTGGATTATGCATTCTAATTTTGAATAAGATTCTGAAAAGATCGTTTGAGTTTATAAATTTTAGTGTCACTAATTCGTTCCATTTCTATGTAGGTGACACTTTGGAATGGTTTCCTCCTAAAGAGGGAGGGCATGGAACTAAATCATTTTCTTTTCAAACCATTTGTGGTTCCTGGAGTTTTAAAAACAATACTTTTCGAATCATGAACAAAAGGGCTTGTGATCTCGAAAAAATTTTCGCGAGCAAGTGGCCCGATTTGAGGACAAATCATCTTCAAGAGGGAGGGTATGATGTGATCTCAATCGCATCATGTTGTGGCACCACTCGTTGCTATCATGATTGGCCTAAACACGAGGGCCCCAAGTGCAAGATGAAGCTCAATCTCAGCTCAACAAGCTCAATCTTAGTTTTTCCCAGCTCGATTTAGCTCACATGAGCTTAATTTAGCTTACTTTAGCTCGTTTGAGCTTGGCTTAAGTTTATTTCAACTCATTTATTTTAATGTCTGAATAAATTAAGTAATTTATTAATTTAGCTTAAATTACTACAGCTCATAATTATGTTTTGACTTATTACATGTTTTAAATGTGTCTTGGCCGAATTTAATATGTCTTGTTAAGACTTTATTAAATTTGTCTAATTTAATTTATGTTTAATTAGTGTGTCTAAATTATATTAATGTTTGTTCAGCTAAATTTTATGTGATTTAATTTTGGTTCATGTGTTTTTGTAGGTGAGCTGAATTTGGAGAGTAATTAAACAAGGTTCATGCATGATAGGTTCAATGTATGGGAGTGTGCATGCACAATTGAGGTTCAATGGATGGCATTTAAAGGAGCACATGCATTTGGGACATTCATGCAAGAGGGAGTTGCTAAAAGTTCATGTATTTGAAGATTCATGGATCATATTTATGGGGGGAAAATACATGGGACGTTTCATGCATGATTCATGCATTTTCAAGATGACCATTCAAGTATTTTAGGCACATTAATGCCTCATTCAGCCAAGGGAGATGTAGGATCATTAAAGAGCTGCACATTCATGGAATTATGGAGATTCTTCAAGGCTAAGGATGCATGAATGCATCAAGTGAAGCATCATGATGGTTCGGCCAATTCATGTACCATCTTCAAGCATGAACTGGATTTTAATGCTATTTGTGTGAACATGTTAAATACCTGTGTGAACAGAATTTAAGTTAGTGTGAACAACATAGATGCCGAATATCAATAGGCATTTTAGGCTTATAAATAGCTTACTTGTTTATTGTAAAAGGTTACAGAATTTGATTATTGAAAACTTGATTGTGAGGTTTCCTCCTATCCTATTTCGTACGAGTCTCGTTCTGACTTATCTAGCTCGCTAGTGGCGTCAACCCGACTTCTTGAACTTATCACCATCCTAGTGTGGCGTTCATCCACCTTTTTATACCTTTGGTTCCTACCTCTCTATAGGTAACGGGTCAAGGTCCATCTTCGACAATCCATTTAATCCACCTTGAGCAATATAAGTCCCGGGGCAATACTTCATATAGTATTGAATCGTTCTTCGCTTGAGTTCTATTTTTCCATTCCATTTTCACTATTAAATTATAAACAATATTTCTTTATTTCACCGAGCCTATCAAACATCTATCCAAACCATCTTTTGAACCCATTTTCTCAACTTTCGCTATAAAAAATCATCTAACTCCATCTATCTACAAATTCGAACAAACTTCTCGTCGACGATCGGGCATCTTAAGTGAACCCGACTCCATCAACCGAGCCGGATCACATCATTTGGTATTTAAGCAATATAAGACTCGGGCAATACTTTTTAGTATTGAACATTCTTGACGTTTAAGTTTTATTTTCCATCTCCATCAATTACCTTTTTCTAACCTACCTTGTTTCTATTCTAAACCGAATTTATCAACACCAAACCACTCATCTAAACCCTCTCAAAGCTTCCGCAACCCTTAGCCTAAATCACCCAATTTTGACAACTCCAACTACTCCTCATAGACGATCGGGCAACTTTGTGAAACGACTCGATTAACCTGGGCCGGATCACATCAAGTTATTTTGAGTTACAATTAAAGGGGCTGTTGTAAAGGGAGCTTAAAATCATTAAAGGAGTTTTTAAAGAGCATTTTATGCCCTTTAAAATTCAGCAGCAACTCTTCCACTTCCAGCCGTTTTTGGAGCTTTCAAGAGAAATTAATCAAGCCTTTGAATGTCATTAAGGAGCTGGTTAAGAGATGGTGTCTATTCAACTAGCCAAGGACAACTCAAGAGTGATTTTCTTAGCCATTAAAGACATTCAAATCAGCTGAATTAAAGTGATTTTATGGAAGGAGTTATTTGGTTCAAAGAATAAGAAAAGACATCAGTTTTTATGGCACATTAAGTGGATGTTTTTGACCATTCAGTTACCTTGTTTTAGCATTATAAATAGATGTAATCAGCCATAGAGAAGGGGAACTTTTGATGAATATAGATGAAATATTTGAATTGTGAGCTATCCAATTCTCTTTGTTCTTTCGGAATTGATTTGACTTATCAAGCATAGCTTGTGGCGTCTATCCATTTCTTGTTTTCGAACTTATCACTTTCATAGTGTGGCGTTCATCATATACCAAGGTTCTTATCATCATTGATAGTGGGTCGAGGTTCATCGTATACCAAGGTTCCTATCATTCTTGATAGTGGGTCGAGGTCTTTTCTTTGTTGTTTACCTAAACCGCCATTCACCTAAGAGCTACTTTGAGACTCGGGTCAACAATATCTATTGTTGGTTCATTCTCTACCCTTAGCCAAATTTTCCATTTGTTGTTAAACCTATTTCCCTTTTAAACTATTGTTTGTAGCCTTTCTTCATTTTTTTAGAAACGAACTTAGCCTTACTCAAATTCACGATTGGGCAACACATACGACTCAAAACATCACGAGACGAGTTCGTATCAATTAGCCCGCACAATCATGTTGGTTCAGTTAGGGCATTGACTCGCAATGTGGCCCCTCCCTAGGCACTTGAAGCACTTTATTTCTCTCGATCGATTCGGAATGGCAACTTCTTTGCCTTTACTAGTTTTGCCAACAGGTTTGTTCATCTTAGAAGACAAAGATTGATCCTTAGTACGATTAGAAAAGTCTTTCTTACCCGTGCCATGGTTCCACCTTTGAGGATTGTTGGTGCTAGGAAAGGTTCGGCTAGAACTTTTTCTTTTCAATTGCTTTTCAACTTTGATAGCAACATGCACCATATCAACAATGTCAACATAGTGTTGAAGCTCCACCACATTGGCTATGTCACGATTAAGTCTGGCTAAGAATTGAGCCATGGTTGCTTCGCGATCTTCATCCACGTTCGCTCGTATCATGGCAATCTCCATTTCTTTAAAGTAGTCTTCCACGCTTCGATTTCCTTGCGTAAGATTCTGCAAATTTTGATAAAGTTCACGATAATAATAAGAAGGTATAAATCTCCTACGCATTACGGCTTTCATTTCGGTCCAAGATGAGATTGGCTGCTCCCCGTTCCTTCTTCGACTCGTTGTGAGTTGATCCCACAATATCATTGCGTAATCAGAGAACTCGATTGCCGCCAATTTCACCTTTTTTCTCTCCGAGTAGTTGTGACACTCGAAGACCATCTCGATTTTTCTCTCCCATTCTAGATAAGCTTCCGGATCAGATTTCCCATGAAAGGGAGGAATGGATAGCTTAATACTTTTTAAATCATCATCAAATTGGCCTCGATCTCTAGGACCCCTATTCCTTTGACCTCGTCGTCTCTCGTTTTGAACTTCTTAGCCCTAGCTCGGGAATAGGTCCTTTAGGCAGCTCGAGGGAAACATCATTTGCACTTGATAGCTCATGGGGCTCGATTGCATCAGTATTCATGTCGACGAGGACAAAGTTAAGGCAATTATGGAGTGGCCGACTCCTAAATTGGTAACTGAGGTGAGATCTTTCCATGGTTTAGCCAGTTTTTATAGACGATTTGTGAAAGATTTCTCTACTATTGCTGCCCCATTGACTGAAGTTATAAAGAAATCAGTGGGTTTCAAATGGGGTGAAACCCAAGAAAAAGCTTTTCAAACTCTAAAAGCTAAGTTATGTTCTGCTCCTTTGCTTAAATTACCTGATTTTGCTAAAACTTTTGAACTTGAGTGTGATGCTTCAGGAATTGGAATCGGCACCGTTTTAATGTAAGATAAGCAACCTATTGCTTATTTTAGTGAGAAATTGAACGGTGCACAGTTAAATTACTCGACTTATGACAAAGAACTATTGGCATTAGTTCGTGCACTTCAAGTATGGCAACATTATTTGCTGCCTAATGAGTTTGTCATACATACAGATCATGAGTCTCTTAAATGGTTAAAGGGACAAGGTAAGTTGAGTAAAAGACATGCCCGATGGGTAGAATTCATTGAAACATTCCCTTATGTGATTCAATATAAAACAGGTAAAGATAATGTAGTTGCAGATGCTTTGTCTAGACGATATACTTTAATAACTACATTGAATGCTAAAGTCTTAGGGTTTAAACATATTAAAGAGTTATATGATGATGATACTAATTTCAGCCATATCTATAAGAATTGTGGACATACTGCTTTTGAAAAATTTTATCTTGTAGCTGGCTTTCTTTTTCGTTTAAACAGGTTATGCATGCCAAAGTGTTCCATGAGAGAATTGTTGATTCATGAAGCCCATAGTGGGGGATTAATGGGACATTTTGGAGTGGCCAAAACACTAGACATATTGCAAGAACACTTCCATTGGCCACATATGAAGAAGGATGTGGAAAAGGTATGTTCCAAGTGCATTACATGCAAACAAGCAAAATCTAAGGTAATGCCTCATGGCCTTTACACTCCTCTACCGATTCCTACTTCACCTTGGGTAGATTTATCCATGGATTTTATTTTAGGTTTGCCTCGAACAAAAAAAGAAAGAGATAGTATATTTGTTGTTGTTGACAGGTTTTCAAAGATGTCACATTTTATTCCTTGTCACAAAACAGATGATGCTACACATGTGGTAGACTTATTCTTTAAAGAAGTGGTAAGACTTCATGGCATCCCTAAAACAATTGTTTCTGATAGAGATGTCAAATTCCTTAATCACTTTTGGAAGGTATTGTGGGGTAAGCTTGGTACTAAATTGCTTTATTCTACTACATGTCACCCCCAAACTGATGGTCAAAATGAAGTAGTTAATCGAATCTTAGGGACTTTATTACGAGCTGTTGTGGGAAAGAACATTAGAAATTGGGAAGAATGCCTACCATTTGTTGAATTTGCATATAATAGATCTATTCATTCTACAACTGGTTATTCCCCATTTGAACTTGTTTATGGTTTTAACCCACTAACAGTACTTGATCTTGCGCCATTACCTCTTGAACACGTTATGAATTTAGATGGCGAACAGAAAGCTGAGTTGGTGAAATCCTTACATGAGAAGGCTAGACAGCGAATAGCCAAAACAAATGACGCCAACACCAACAAAGCAAACAAGGGGCACAAACGGGTTGTACTAGAACCTGGAGATTGGGTTTGGGTCCATTTGAGGAAAGAACGATTTCCTACAAAAAGGAAGACTAAGTTGGACCCAAGGGGCGATGGGCCTTTCCAAGTACTCGAGTGGATCAACGATAATGCCTATAAAATTGATCTACCTGGTGAGTACAATGTAAGTTCTACTTTTAATGTGGCTGACTTGTCCCCATTTGATTTTTCAGATTCGAGGACGAATCTTTTTGAGGAAGGGGGTTTATACAAGTCATAAAGGCCCAATCCAAGTTCAAGAATGTGATGGGCTCAAATTGCCACAAGGCCCAATAACGAGATCAAAGGCCCGAGAAATGCGGTCCAAATTAAATGGGACCATTCAAGAGCTTGTTAGCAAGGCCTTAGATGCATACACGAGAGAACAAGAAAATCAAGATTCACTTTCTTGTTTTCAAGAAAATCAAGAAACTGAATCTTGGCCCAATTTTGCTGTTCGAAGAGATTTCAAGAATCAAGAAAATCAAGATTTCAAATCTTGGAAATCTTGGTCCAAGAAACCAAATCTTGCAGCCAAAACACATTGGATCTCCATTACGAGCGTCAACGACCCAATTTTGGTAGGAGATGGATCACGAGCCCAAATTCTTGAAGGCGAGGCCCAATAACCAAAATCCAGCCCAATCAAGAAATTACTTCATACTTGGTTGAAAATCAGGCCAAAATGTCAAAGGGCCCAATTTGTAAACATCTTACTTGTTTAATTTAATTTTTAATCTTTAGGAGCATTACATGTGAAATTCGGCCCAAAACAGCCCATATAAGTGCATGGCCCAATTTACCTTGTTATTTTATTAATTAGGTTTAATTTTTAGTTACTTGTGAGATTAGGATTTGTTGGAGGCTTATATAAGCATTGGCCAACCACCCTTTGTAAACACATCTTATTATCATTCAATACATTAAATTTCAGTTTGTTAGAGTGCAGAATTTTCTTTGGGGTTTTCTCTAAGAATTCTCTCTTGAGCTTTCTTTAAAAGTTGTTTTAACAATCTTTTGATTGTGGGAGCCATCTTCAACCTTCTTCTTGCCATCGATATTCTTTGGAGGGGAGATTAGAGCCGTTTGAAGAGATTTGTGAAATCTTTCGGGATTTCAAGGATCTTTAGGACTTATCCTTTAATTTTTGCTGTTCAATTTCTTTTATTTAATTCTACTTGTGCCGAATTTCAATTTTAATCTATTTGCTGTTTTATTTGTGTTTCCAGCCCTCGTTTATCTTAAAAGATTGATCAATTTCACTTTTTGCTGGAGTTCGACAATCAGCCCTAAATCCCCAAATTCTAGGGTTCTTGCCAAATTCACACTTATTCTTCTTGGGTGAATTTGGTTGTGGAAACTTAGGGGAAACTTTCGTGGTGGTCAATTGAGAAGATCGCCCTCGCTTTATCAGCCTCAATAGCCGTTTTATGCCTTCAATTTCTTTCTTTCTCATTGACGCACAAACCTAATTTGTTTCAAGAAATTCTGGTCGATCTAATTTGCTTGCTGATTTGGTGTTCTTTGACAGATTCGGCTTGTGGGAGTTCATTCTTGGGAATCAATTTCGTGTTCTTGGTTTCAAGAAACCTCTTTCATAAGTGTTTCATTTCTTGATTAGATCTTGTTGTTTTTAGGGTTCTTATTCTAGATTTTAATTTTCCAAATTTAATCTCGTTCTTTGTTTGATTTCAGATCTATTCGTTAGTGCTTTCGTAGGAGTTCCCTGTGACTTGGCAACTTGATCTTGGACCGCGCGCGTTTCTCTATCAATTTGTTTAGTTCTTAAGGATGCAAGTGGTTGTTCGGCTAGCTTAGTTTTTAGCATAAATAGTTTGCTTTGTAATCGTTTTGAGGTTAGACAATATACTTTTGAATCTTATATGATATCTAATTACTTTGTGAGTTTGTTTTCAACTCTCATTGTTCTCCAAAGACTCGTCTGACTTATCAAGTAACCCTTGTGGCGTCAACCCGTCTTTCTTTTCGAACTTATCACTTTGTACCCAAAGTGTGGCGTTCAAATTATACCGAGGTTCCTATCATCTTTGATAGCGGGTCGAGCTTCCATTTTATTCGTTTTCCATCCATACAAACATACCTAAGTATTCATATAAGTCCCGGGTTAACACACTTATATTGTGTTGGTTCAACTTGAATACTTGGTTTTTGTTCACCTATCAACCTCAATCCATTCCATAATCTCTTTTGAACTAAATTTGAGCCTTTATCTCTTATTTCTTAACCTATCTTCGACAAACCTTAATATTACTCCAATTCACGATCGGGCACATCAACGACTCGACTCTCATCACCGAGGCTGGGGCGTATCATTTGGTATCAGAGCTAGCTGAATCGGAGTAAGAATCGTCATCTTTGGTATTACGAGATTGTAAAAAAATTTGAAAAAAATCGAAAAAAATTAATTATTATTTGATACGAACTCGTCTCGTGATGTTTTAAGTCGTATGTGTTGCCCAATCGTGAATTGAGTAAGGATGGATTCGTTTCGGTTTTAAAATGAAACAAAATGAGATAATGGCTTCAAACAAAGGTAATAAACAAAATAAAGAGGAAACAATACAAATTAATTGGCTAAGACCGAAAATGAACCAACAATAACAAATTGTTGACCCGAATCTCAAAATGGTCTTTAGGTGTTTTCGGTTAAAGGAAACAGGAAAGGAACCTTGACCCACTATCAACTATGATAGGAACCAAAGGTATATTGAACGCCACACCAAAGGTGATAAGTTCAGCAACAAAGAAAAGATGGACGCCACAAGCTATGCTTGATAAGTCAAATCAATTCCGAAAGAACAAAGAGAATTCGATAGCTCACAATTCAAATATTTCATCTATATTCAGCAAAAAGTTTAATTAAAGAAGCATAATTTAAAGAACTTAATTTATGCATCAATAAATAATCCTAGGAACTAGATCAATTAAGAAGCATCTTATTTAATAAAGTTCAATAACTAACTCATGTATTAAAACTTTAAGATAAGTTAAATTAATTGATCAGCAACTTATTTATTAAACTAAAACAAGTTAATTAAAAGAAACAAATTCAGCTTGCAATAAATTGCAAGTAACGCCTTTTGAACGGTTTGAAGAACGACTATCAAATCAGGCCACTCCCTCTTCCCAAGCTCGTTCCACATAGCTTGCTATTGCATTTCGAAATCTCTTAGCTCGTGATCGAGTTATTGGTCCTCATGGCAGCTCAATGGATTCGGTAGTAATTTCTCGGGCTAAGGTTGCATCATTCCCCCCCTCTTCAAGGCGATTTGCTCCCAAATCGTCACCTACATCGAAAAGAGATAAATCAGCAACATTAAAAGTAGCACTAACCCATACTCACCAGGTAAATCTAACTTATAAGCGTTATCATTAATTCTCTCCAAGACTTGAAAAGGTCCATCTCCTCGTGGTAATAGTTTGGATCGTCTTTGAACGGGAAATCTCTCCTTGCGCATGTGAATCCAAACCCAATCACCAGGTTCAAATATTACTCGTTTACGGCCCTTGTTAACTTGATGTGCATATTGCTCCGTTCTTCGTTCAATATTATCCCTAACTCACTGATGTAATTGTTTCACAAAATCTGCCTTTTTCTTTCCATCTACATGCACCAATTTATCAAAAGGTAAAGGCAATAAATCCAATGGAGTTAAGGGATTAAATCCATACACTACCTCAAATGGTGAAAACTTGGTAGCTGAATGTACCGATCGATTGTATGCAAATTCAATGGGAGGTAGACACTCCTCCCAAGTTTTTAAATTCTTACGTATAATGGCCCGCAGTAGTGTTGACAGAACTCTATTAACAACCTCTGTTTGGCCATCAGTTTGGGGATGACTTGCTGTGGAAAATAATAGCTTAGTTCCAATCTTTCCCCATAAAGTCCTCCAAAAGTGGCTGAGAAATTTAGTTCTCGATTCGAAACAATGGTTCTTGGAATTCCATGCAATCGTACAATCTCCCTAAAAAATAGATTGGCAACATTTAAAGCATCGTCAGTTTTGTTACATGCAATGAAATGAGCCATTTTTGAAAACCGATCAACTACAACAAACACAGAATCTTTGCCATTCTTTGTTCTAGGAAGACCCAAAACAAAGTCCATAGAAATATCCATCCATGGCATTTCTGGAATCGGTAATGGAGTATAGAGTCCATGTGGCTGGACCCTTGATTTCGCCTTCTTACAAACAATACAGCGATTGCACACTTTAGCCTCATCTCGTTTCATCTTTGGCCAATAAAAGTGTTCTTGAAGAATAGCCAAAGTTTTGGCAATACCAAAATGTCCCATTAAACCCCCACTATGTGCTTCATGAACCAGCAAATTTCTAGTTGATCCTTGGGGTATGCACAACTTATTTTCTCGAAATAGGAATCCATCTTGCTGATAGTACCTATCATACGCACCTTGCACACATAACTTGTAAACTTCTCCAAAATCAGAATCATCAGCATATAATTCCTTTAAATAAGCAAAACCAAGTAACTTAACATCCAAATAATTTAAAAGAGCATACCTTCGCGACAAAGCATCTGCAACGATATTTTCCTTACCTTGCTTATACTTAATCACATATGGAAAGGATTCTAAGAATTCTACCCATTTTGCATGTCGTTTGTTAAGCTTAGTTTGCCCTCTCAAATGCTTCAAAGCCTCATGGTCCGTGTGTATAACGAACTCCTTAGGCCAAAGGTAATGCTGCCATGTTTCTAATGCACGTATCAATGCGTACATTTCTTTGTCATATGTGGGATAATTGAGCGTAGCTCCATTAAGTTTCTCGCTAAAATAAGCCACCGGTCACCCATCTTGCGTTAAAACCGCACCTATTCCTATTCCAGAAGCATCACATTCTACCTCAAAAATTTTGTTAAAATTCGGCAAACATAAAAGTGGAGCATTAGTCAAGCAATCTTTGATTTTAACAAAAGCAGATTCTTGTTCATCAGACCAAATAAAAGGTGAATTTTTTTTGATAATACCGGTTAATGGGGCAGCAAGAGTGCTAAAATTCGGTACAAACCTCCTATAGAAGCTTGCAAGGCCATGAAAGCTTCTAACTTGGCTGATGTTATTCGGTCGTGGCCATTCTTGTATTGCTTTAATCTTCTCTTGGTCCACCTCTAATCCATTCGCACTTACAACAAAACCTAGAAAAACAACTTTGTCAGTACAAAAGTTACATTTCTTAAGGTTTGCATACAATACTTCCTTTCGTAAAACCTTCAAAATAGCATGCAAATGTTCAAGATGTTCAGTTAATGATTTGCTGTAAATTAAAATATCATCAAAATAAACTACGCAAAAACGACCAATGAATGACCTCAAAACGTGGTTCATCAACCTCATGAAAGTACTCGGTGCATTGGTGAGGCCAAAAGGCATCACTAACCACTCATACAAACCGTATTTAGTCTTAAACGCAGTCTTCCACTCGTCCCCCTCCCGCATACGAATTTGATGATACCCGCTTTTCAGATCAATCTTAGAGAACAATTTTGCTCCACTAAGCTCGTCTAACATATCATCAAGTCTAGGAATGGGATGTCGGTATTTGACGGTAATTTTGTTGATAGCTCGGCAATCTATGCACATCCTCCATGAACCATCTTTTTTAGGCACCAACAGAACGGGAACCGCACATGGACTTAAACTCTCCCGTATATAGCCTTTTTCCATTAATTTCGCCACTTGTCGTTGCAACTCTTTAGTTTCCTCTGGGTTGCTTCGATAAGCTGGTCGATTTGGAATTGTAGCTCCGGGAATAAAGTCTATTTGGTGTTCAATACCTCAAAAAGGAGGCAATCCACTTGGCACATCTTCCGGGAAAACGTCTTTGAATTCCTGAAGCAAAGAAACAATAGACAAAGGTAAAGAATTATCAAGTTCGTTAGCATCAAATAAGCATTCCTTGTACATAAGTACAAGTACGGGTTGATGCAACAACAATGATTTTCTTATCTCTTTTTCTCTCGCAAATACGCTCATTTTACCACTCTCAATTTCTTTTTGACTTTCTTGTTCCTCTCGTACTTTTACCTCCACTCCCTCAATTTTTTCTTTCTTTTTTCATTTTTCTTGTCTCTCTCTTTTTCAATCTTTTCCTTCAACTTCAATTGATCTTGGTACACTTGCTTTGGAGTTAATGGCGCTAAAGTTACATTCTTACCTCGATGCTTGAATGTATAGCGATTTGTATAACCATCATAGATCACGCGCCTATCAAACTGCCATGGACGTCCCAAAAGTAGATGTCCCACATGCATAGGAACTATATCGCACACCACTTCATCTTGGTACTTTCCAATAGAAAATGCCACCACAGCTTGTTTTGTTACTTTTAGCTCACCTCCATCATTTAGCCATTGCAACTTGTATGGAGTTGGATGTTTAGTTGTAGCCAAACCTAGCTTTTCCACCAACATAATACTAGCTACATTAGTACAGCTACCACCATCAATGATCATACTACATACCTTGCCTTGAATGTGGCATCGAGTGTGAAAAATATTCTCCCTTTGTTGAATAGTTTCAACACTTTGAATACTGAGGCTACGCTTCACCACAAGAATTTCTCCTTCAACGGGTAACTCTAAATCTTCATCATCGGATGGCATTTCAGGTTCATTTTCATCCTCTTCCTCCGACTCAACTTCTCCATCAGCTCTTATCACCATAATTCGTCGATTGGGACATTGACTAGCTATGTGCCCTCGGCCTTGACACTTGAAACATCTTATGTCTCTTGTGCGATTTGGCGCTTGCTCATTTTTATTTCGACTTGTCTCTCCAATAGGTTGATTTGATTTAACTGCTACAGTCGGCTCTTTTGTTCTAACAGGGGGTTTGTTGACTCCTTGATTCCATTTGTTGGTTGAAGAATTGGCATAGGGTCTACTAACTCCTTTTCGCTTAAGTTGCTTTTCAACCTTAATCGCCATGTGAACCATGTCCATCACTTCAACATAGTGTTGTAGTTCAACTATGTTGGCAATGTCACGGTTTAAACCCGCAAGGAACCTAGCCATGGTTGCCTCTCGATCCTCCTCGATATCAGCTCGAATCATCGCTATCTCCATCTCCTTATAATAATCTTCAACACTTCTATTTCCTTGAGTAAGGTTTTGAAGTCGTTGATAAAGATCTCGATGGTAGTATGATGGAATAAATCTTTTCCGCATGACTGATTTCATTTCTCCCCAAGTAGAGATGGGTCTTTCACCATTTCGTCGTCGACTAGTTACAAGCTGGTCCCACCACACTATGGCATAATCAGAAAACTCAATTGCCGCGAGTTTCACCTTTTTACTCTCTGAATAGTTGTGGCAATCAAAAACAAGCTCAATCTTCTTTTCCCACTCCAAATAAGCTTCAGGGTCATTCTTACCTTGGAATGGTGGAATTGTCATCTTGATATTCTTAAGATTGTCATCTGGTCGTTCACGATCTCTAGGACCTCGTTGTCGTTGACGGGCTCGACGTCGTACACTTTGGGCAGATGAGTGATCACTTTCTTGTCCACTTGCTTCATAAGGATCTTGAATTGGACGTTCTCGCTCTTGTCTTGCATCTTCCGGAGTCATCTCACGTTGTTCTCATCTCTCGACTCGATATAATCGATCTTCAATTGGTTCAAGTTTTCTATCAAATAATCGCTCCATCTCTCGCATAATTGCTTGAAGGGTAAGATCTGCCACTCCTCCTCCAACATTTCTTAAGGGACGGAACCCTCCTTCCACATTTTGATTTCTTTCCGGACTTCGTGACATATTTTTTTTTTAAAATGAACTCACAACAAAGAATCTCACTATCCACTCACAAAGAAATCTCACTTCCTTGGCTTTTATACTCTCGAATAAACTCACCACTCTCTTGCCTCTTTCCACTCACTCCTCCTCTCTAAGTTCTTAGGAATTATTTAAACTTAAAAAGCAGTTGTTGTGGGTCGGCTTACAACCTTGATGTTTGGGCTTGGTAAGAATATTGTAGGACAAAGGAAAGTAGGCTTGAACCAAGAAATGAAAAGTTGGATGTGGCGAAATAGTAGAAGATAGTAATAACTATAATTTGGGCAGCAAACAACAACAAAATTTCAAAACTAACTTCTTTTTTTTCACGAAATTTTTTTTTCAACTTGATATCCAATCTCTTGAGTTTGAATGGAAACCAATTTTTTTTTTGAATTTTTTTGAAGAAACTACTATACCGTATTGCCGATAATGTCGATTCTTACTCCAAATTCGCTAGCTCTGATACCAATTTGATACGAACTCGTCTCGTGATGTTTTGAGTCGTATGTGTTGCCCAATCGTGAATTGAGTAAGGATGGATTCGTTTCGGTTTTAAAATGAAACAAAATAGAGATAATGGCTTCAAACAAAGGTAATAAACAAAATAAAGAGGAAACAATAACAAATTAATTGGCTAAGACCGAAAATGAACCAACAATAACAAATTGTTGACCCGAATCTCAAAATGGTCTTTAGGTGTTTTCGGTTAAAGGAAACAGGAAAGGAACCTTGACCCACTATCAACTATGATAGGAACCAAAGGTATATTGAACGCCACACCAAAGGTGATAAGTTCAGCAACAAAGAAAAGATGGGCGCCACAAGCTATGCTTGATAAGTCAAATCAATTCCGAAAGAACAAAGAGAATTGGATAGCTCACAATTCAAATATTTCATCTATATTCAGCAAAAAGTTTAATTAAAGAAGCATAATTTAAAGAACTTAATTTATGCATCAATAAATAATCCTAGGAACTAGATCAATTAAGAAGCATCTTATTTAATAAAGTTCAATAACTAACTCATGTATTAAAGCTTTAAGATAAGTTAAATTAATTGATCAGCAACTTATTTATTAAACTAAAACAAGTTAATTAAAAGAAACAAATTCAGCTTGCAATAAATTGCAAGTAACGCCTTTTGAACGGTTTGAAGAACGACTATCAAATCAGACCACTCCCTCTTCCCAAGCTCGTTCCACATAGCTTGCTATTGCATTTCGAAATCTCTTAGCTCGTGATCGAGTTATTAGTCCTCGTGGCAGCTCAATGGATTCGGTAGTAATTTCCCGGGCTAAGGTTGCATCATTATTTGTATTCAATTTTTTATATAGTATTCAGTATTGAAAAAAAAGAAAAAAAATTTGAAATTGAAAAAAAAAAGAGTGATTGAAATTCATTTTGAGTTTGTAAAAGCATTGTTTCTGCCTGAAGTACTAAATTCATTTCCAGCCACACTTAACATTTTCTATTTTGTTTGATAGCCTACCTTTAATCCCGACATTAACCCCACCAAGCCACATCAATTTTGTAAATCGACCCCAAACAGTACTGATTCGTCTACCTAGTTTACAAAGAATTTTGAGAGACGAAAATCGAGTGGAAAAAGGCAAGAGCGATTGTTGAGTTCATTCAAGAGAAGAAAAGCCAAAAGTGAGCGTAAACACGAGTGGAGTGAAAATTTTATTTCCGAGTGACTTGCGAGGTTTTGTGGTGAGGTATTTACTTTCTAATTTAAACACTTTTTCTTTTTAGCAAAAAAATGTCTCAAGAAGAATTTTCTGAATCAGAATTCAAATATTTAATGCAAGAGATGCGTAGAATGGTGAAATCAAAATTTGATAAATTGCATGATCGATTGGATCGAGTGGAGGAAAGAGCCCGACGGAAGCCAAATTCACTGGGTCGAGAAACAGAGTTAAGATCATCACGACGACACTACTTGACAAGAGATTCTTATCAAGACTCCTATTCAACAAAGCGTTCAAGACCAAGAGAAGCAAACTCCAAATTTGAGTCCTTCCGAGATGATAAACAAAAAGGTAGACATGTCTTTACAAGTACATCAATTTATTCATCTGTGAAGGTTGGCTTACGAAGAGGTGAACGTGTTTCAAGAGTGTCAAAGTACTCGGCTACGGAAGATTTATTACAAAGAGATGATTGTCATTTGTATGAAGAATCCTTTTCTTATTCTCAATAAAAGGTTTTTCATTTTGATGATTTTTGCTTTTGTAATGAAATTGAAATAGCATGTGAAAAAGAAAACGAAAAAGAGTGCGAGCAAGAAAATGAAAAAGAAAAAGAAGATGAGTGTGAGATAGAAAAGAAAATTGAAAATGAGATTGAGAATAAAAACGAGTGTGAAAAAGAAAAGAAAACTGAAAAAGAGAGTGAGATTGAAGAAAGAAACGAGAGTGCAAAAGAAATGAGTGATATGATAAAAGAAAGAGGATTTGAAAATGAGTTGGAAAAAGAAATAAGCAAAAAGGATGAAAGTGAACAAGCAAGGAGTGTTGTTACTAACCATCCTATGAATTTTCCTTGTATTGTTTCTACTTTTTAGATTTCTCGAAATCCCATTGATCAATTTCAACTTCAATACTTTTCTGAGGAGAGACGATTTCGATTAGTCGAGAAAGGTAAGATCATAGATGACTCTATTCCACCAGCGTCTAAAGGTAAGCATGGTAAGGGTTCTATGTTAGTCAAGCTTCAACAAATTCATATGCATGATAATGGTGAGATTGCCGAAGACTTAGTTAGTAAAAGTGATACGGGGTTGTGCGCGGACCAAGATCGAGTTGCCAAGTCACGGGAAACTCCTACGAAGCTCTAAACGAACAGATCTAAAAATTAAAACAAAGAACAAGATTAAACTAATCAGATCTGAAATTAAATCCCCAAATTCAATTAAATGAGCAGCAAGGAACAAAGAACAAATGAATAAATGTATTCGGAGTTCAAGAAGATGAAATGGAACTCCAATAGTGAAATTCCACAAGCCGAATCTGCCAAGAGCACCAAAACAGTAAGTAGATTGAAACAATCAGATTTTTTAATTGGAAGATTAGGGATTTGGGTAGCAAAAAGAAAAGAAAGAAATAGATGAAATTGAACGGTTCAAGAAGTGAATTTAAGTTGCGTTTCGGTCCAATTGAACACCCAAGATGAATTGCCCAAATTTCAGCAGCCGAATTTCACCCAACAAGAAGAAATAGAAAATGGCAAGAACCCTAAATTTTGGGGAAATTTGAATCGATTAGATGCTGCCAATAAAAGAACCGATTAAATGAAGAGTTCTTGGAGTTTGAATCAAGGCTGAAACACAAACAAAAACAGCAAAGAAATTAGATATAGATTTGACATCAACAGAAATAAAGAAAAGAAATTGAACAGCAAGAATAAAAGATAAGTCCTAAAGATCCTTGAAATCCTGAAAGATCTCACAAATCTCTTCAAACGGCTCTAATCTCCCCTCCAAAGAATATCGATGGCAAGAAGAAGGTTGAAGATGGCTCCCACAATCAAAAGATTGTTAAAACAACTTCTAAAGAAAACTCAAGAGAGAAATCTTGGAGAAAACTCAAAGAAAATTCTGCTCTCTCAAATCTGAAATTTAAGAATGAATCTAAGTATTATATACAAGGGGTGGCCGGCCATGCCTTTAAATAGGCCTCAAGTAATCCTAATCTAACAAGTAACTAATAAAATTGAACCTAATTAATAGAAGAAAATAAAGGAAAATTTGGCCAAGCATATATATGGGCTGTTTTTGGGCTGAATTTTACATGTATGTTCCTACAGCTTAAAAAATTAAATTAAACAATTAAAATGTTTATAAATTGGGCCCTTTGACATTTTGGCCTGATTTTCAACTAAGTATGAAGGAATTTCTTGATTGGGCTGGAATTTGGTTATTGGGCCTCGCCTTCAAGAATTTGGGCTCGTGATCCATCTCCTACCAAAATTGGGTCGTTGATGCTCGTAACGGAGATCCAATGCGCTTTGGCTGCAAGATTCGGTTTCTTGGACCAAGATTTCCAAGATTTGAAATCTTGATTTTCTTGATTCTTGAAATTGCTCCAAACAGCAAAATTGGGCCAAGATTCGGTTTCTTGACTTTCTTGAAAACAAGAAAGTGAATCTTGATTTTCTTGATTTGAGCCCATCACCTTCTTGAGCTTGGGTTGGGCCTTTGTGACTCGTATAAAAAATACTGATACGACCATGCCCGGGCACACTTTTGGATCAGCTCCCTAAGCATTGTTTGCAAATCCATGCGAGCTGAATTAGTTCAATTTCATTTCGTTAACCTCCGTTTAGCTCGTTTCCAGCTCACTCGAGCTCAAGTCAACTCACTCAAGCTCAATTCAGCTCAATCTTAACCCAATGAGCTTATTTTTAGCTTTCTTTAGCTTGCATTTATTTTGCTGAAATAAACATTTAATTTGTCATTAGTTAAATTAGTTGTTTATCTTAAGTTAGTTAATTTGTTAAAATCTGGACAAATAATTAATTAAGTGTTTTAATTATATCTAAATTAAATACTTAATTAATTATGATGTTTTAAATATGTCTAAAATTGTTAATATGTATGGCCAAATTTAATGTGCAAATTATTGAGTTCATATGCTGCTAATTTAATGTGTTTGAAATGCATTTAACTTGCTGATTTAATTTGCTGCAGGTTCATGAACGGATTGGTGCAATGTATGGGAGTGTGCATGCACAATTGAGGTTCAATGGATGGCATTTAAAGGAGCACATGCATTTGGGACGTTCATGCAAGAGGGAGTTGCTGAAAGTTCATGTATTTGAAGATTCATGGATCATATTTATGGGGGAAAATACATGGGACGTTTCATGCATGATTCATGCATTTTCAAGATGACCATTCAAGTATTTTAGGCACATTAATGCCTCATTCAGCCAAGGGAGATGTAGGATCATTAAAGAGCTGCACATTCATGGAATTATGGAGATTCTTCAAGGCTAAGGATGCATGAATGCATCAAGTGAAGCATCATGATGGTTCGGCCAATTCATGTACCATCTTCAAGCATGAACTGGATTTTAATGCTATTTGTGTGAACATGTTAAATACCTGTGTGAACAGAATTTAAGTTAGTGTGAACAACATAGATGCCGAATATCAATAGGCATTTTAGGCTTATAAATAGCTTACTTGTTTATTGTAAAAGGTTACAGAATTTGATCAATTAAACTTAATAGAACTATTGTTCTTGTGAGGTTACCTCCTCTCTTCTTTCGTTCGAGTCTCGAAGCGACTTATCTAGCTTGCTAGTGGTGTCAATCCGAACTCCATTGAACTTATCACCGAATCGGTGTGGCGTTCAACCATATTTTTATACCTTTGGTTCTTACCTCTATATAGGTATTGGGTCAAGGTTCGCTTCTATCCTTCCACAAATTTCACCTTAAGCAATATAAGACTCGGGCAATACTTTTTAGTATTGAACATTCTTGACGTTTAAGTTTTATTTTCCATCCCATCAATTACCTTTTTCTAACCTACCTTGTTTCTATTCTAAACCGAATTTATCAACACCAAACCACTCATCTAAACCCTCTCAAAGCTTCCGCAACCCTTAGCCTAAATCACCCAATTTTGACAACTCCAACTACTCCTCGTAGACGATCGGGCAACTTTGTGAAACGACTCGGTTAACCTGGGCCGGATCACATCAAATACTTTCCTATCCTGATTTGTCTAGGTATCAATTTTTGATTGGTGATGACTTTGATTTGGATGATGGATTGAAGAGTTTTTCTCATGATATGTCTGATGTTTACAAGTTTGATGATGAAGCAAGATTAAAACAACACAAACGAAATTTGGACTTGTGTGATAAGAAGTTGACATTTAATTTGTTTGTTTGTGTTGATCATGTGAATTATCTAATTTTCGGTATGAAATTTCCATGTTTACTTGTGCGAATGAAATATGAAGGGTTTGATTGCTCAAATGTTTGTATGCCTAAATTTTATTTGCTTGACATGTGTGATGTCTTGGTGAAGAAGAAATTTTTGTTGCGTTGTGAAACGACCAATGAAAATCGTGTTTTTAAACCCGGGATATATATTCCTAAGTTGACGTCAAGCCACAGTGAGTATCAAATTGAAATGACAACAGGAAGCTTTGTCTTTGACCCCGGAGATTCTTATTCTTTGTTCTTGTTAAAAAGGTTTGGATTTTGTCATTCTGACCTTCGAGATTATGCTTTTTGACTGATTTGTGGTTTGAGTTTGATTCTATCTCTTAACTTTTTGATTCATTGTGGCAAGGTAAGGTCGATTTTCATTTTTGATCCCGACATTGGGTTAAGCATTTGGATAAGAATTTGAAAAGATCACTTGTGTTTATAATTCTTAGTGTCCCTAACTCATTCCATTCTCGTGTAGGTGACACTTCGGAATGGTTTCCTCTAAAAGAGGGAGGGCGTGGAAATAATTCAATTTCTTCTCGAACCATTTGTGATTTTCAAAGTTTTGGAAACGATTCTATTCGGGTCATGAACAAAAGTGTTCGAGATCTTGAAAATTTTTTTCGAGCAAGTGGCCCGATTGGAGGACAAATCATCTTCAAGAGGGAGGATATGATGTGATCCCGATCACATCATGTAATGACACAACCTAATACCAACGAGATTGGCCTAAACACGAGGGCCCCAAGTGCAAGATGAAGCTCATTTTTAGCTCATTTGAATTTCTTTTCATGTGGTTCAGCTCATTCGAGCTCAATTCAACTCATTGAGCTCGTTACTAGCTTTTTTAGCTCATTTAATTTAATTTGCTGGAATAAATAATTGCTGGTAGTTAAATTAGTTAATTAGTTTAATTTAATAAATTTGTTTAAAAATCTGGACATATTAATTTCCATGATAAATATGTTTTATTTGTTTTAATGCATGCTTTAATTTGTCTTAAGTCTATTTAATGTGTTTTGTCGTAGTTAATGCTGTTGTCTGGACGGATTTAATGCTGCTACTACATGTTATAAATATTTTTGGACGAATTTAATGTTAACTTAATTCATGTCCAGCCGAATTAATATGGCTAATTAATTTGTCTTGGTTCAAGCATGAGATTAATTATGTTCAAAAGGGGGCTGCCGAAATTAATGTGCATGCATTATTTGACCGAATTTATTGTCTGCAGGTACACTCCCTTGGAAAGCATTAAAGGAAGTGGATGTTGACCGAATTTAATGTACAGCAAGACTGCATTAAAGACGCTGTTCTACATGCAAGGAACGACATTAAAGGAGTTGCTGGTGCTTTTCATGTGGCCATTTAATGGACGGAATTAATAGGTGCAAGCTTGCTGGATTTAATGTGCAGCAAAGACAGGAATTAAATTAGAGGCCATTAAATGGATGCTGGAATGCATTATATAAGCTGCTACCAAATTTAATGTGTTAAATTCATCTTTAATTGATCCATGCATGAATGGTAATTAAAAGGATTAAGCTGCTATTTTCTTTCTTCCAAGTGACCATTCAGCCAAGGAACAGCAGCCCCATGAATTTTCTAAGTTTGGCTGATCCATTTCCCAAAACAGCATCATACCGTTCACATTTGGTGTTCACACCAAAGACCAATCAGTTGAACGTGTTCACACCTAGAAGACTCTTCAAGGATGACTTTTCACACTCATTTGGCTGTTCAAAGACCACCTTTAATGCTCATCACTATTCAGCCAAAGGATGCCAATTTAAGGAGTCATGGCTGAATCTAGACATGACTATTGGTCTCCTGATGCATTCATCTTTTTAAGTACATTTACTTAAGTTTTAAGCTGTCCCATTCAAGCTCCTAATCAGCTGAATTTTGTTAGCCTAATTAAATAGATTCATTTGTTTAGTTCTTAAGGATGCAAGTGGCTGTTCGGCTAGCTTAGTTTTTAGCTATAAATAGTTTGCTTTGTAATCGTTTTGAGGTTAGACAATATACTTTTGAATCTTATATGATATCTGATTACTTTGTGAGTTTGTTTTCAACTCTTATTGTTCTCCAAAGACTCGTCTGACTTATCAAGTAACCCTTGTGGCGTCAACCCGTCTTTCTTTCCGAACTTATCACTTTGTACCCAAAGTGTGGCATTCAAATTGTAACACCCCGTACCCGAGACCGTTGCCGGAGTTGGACACGAGGGGTTCACAGACTAAATTCGCTTACTATCGCAGTCCATTTTAAAATTTTCCAGGCAGTTGGCTAACTGCGACACTGTCACCTAAAAAATCATATCTTGAGTTTCACAACTCAAAAATCAGTTTTGTAATTTTTCCCTGAAACTAGAATCATATGCCCATCTACATATTTTTTTCTAGAATTTTTGGTCGGGCAAATTAGTACAGTTTATTAGTCAAAGTCTCCCATGTTACAGGGATCGACTACACTGACCTTTTCGCATTACGACTTGGATATCTCCCTGCACAGAGCTTCAATACTGATGCCGTTTGTTTCTATAGAAACTAGACTCAGAGAGGAATCTATAAATATATGGCATGACTCCTAATTATCTCTGGTTAATTTATAATGAATTTCCAAAGTCGGAATAGGGAATCCAGAAACCGTTCTGGCCCTGTCTCACGAGAACCTGAATATCTCTTAACATACTATCCATATGATCATTTCGTTACTTTCCTATGAAAATAGATTCATCAAGGTTCGTTTACATAATTTATTCATTATTTAATTCCAATCCTACTATTTTTAGTATTTTCCAAATCTACATCACTGCTGCTGCCAGCATCTGCCTTTAAGGTAGACTTTACCTATTTCATAGTTTCCATGATTCAACTAGCCCATTTAGCATGAATAGCACAAATTATGATAGTGATTAACCATTCCATACCAAATGATTATAACATTATGCTCAAACATATATAAGCCATTTTCGCATGGCTATATACATTAACCAAAATATTCTTCCGCCACTAGTCTATTTTATACATGCCATAAGATAATCCAAAACATAGCAGTACCAAACAGTGGATAGTGATAGTGTGACTAGTTGCTGACGATCCCCGAGCCTGTAGCTTCGCAATGAGATCTATAAAACAGAGGAAACAGAGTAAACGGAGTAAGCATTACAATGCTTAGTAAGTTTTAAGCAGTGTCAACAGATAACAATCAAATTATAACATAGTTGTTCGTATTTTTATTTCACTCTTCCTTTGGGCATACCATCCCTTTACCGAATATGCACATCTCATCATATACAATAGGCAGATAAACTTTCACATAAAAGTGAGCTCATGTGACATAGATATATCGTATGATTTCACATAACCTCTCACTCTGATCCGATGTCACATAATCATAGGAATAGTCTCATAGATTGCTCTCGTATGCGTCACATAACTACCTTATGATTTAGTGCAAATCAAGCTCACATATAAACTTGGAGTACATACTTGTTTAACCTTTCGCATTGAATATATTTATAAGCAATTCTTATTATGAAGTCTTACCCGGACATAATCTCCACACGAAGTTATCGGGTCTTACCCGGACAAAATCCCCACACGTAGTCATCGGGTCTTTAGAGCTCGGATATAGTACGAGCACGAAGCTTACGGACATTAATCAGTGATAATATTCTCGCACAAAGCCTGCGGGGTTTTAACCCGGATATAGTACTGACACAAATGCCCTTCGGGACTTATCACATTCATCACATCGGCCATTAGGCCCTATCACATATATACACACTTTCACATTCATCACATCGGCCATTAGGCCCTATCACATATATATACACTTTCACATTCATCACATCGGCCATTAGGTCTTATCACATATATACACTTTCACATTCTCAAAGTAAGCTATTTTAGCTTAGTTATAAGCAATTTAAACAATTTAAAAGACATTAAAAACTCAATTTGAGTAACCAAGTCCTGCTACTAAAATCACATATTCAACCAAACTTGACTACCAATATATATCAATCAGTCAAGTTTAATACCTAACATGTTCGAATATACATAAACTCTAAAAATAATAATAATAATTACTTAACACTTCCCATCTTACCATTTAATACCTAGTCGAATGTTCACTCATATATAAAATAAATAATCAAACATTATTATATATATCATATCATTTTATTATTATTATCATTATTTATTTTATTTTATACTTTTCAACTCATCCATCTCTCATTTTTCCAAATCTATCATACATATTATATTTATAACTACCCACCATATAATTTCAAGTTCAATAATATCAACCACAAAGGTTTGATTACGTACCTTCATTATTACGAACATAAATATTACACTACTACTCTTGCATTTGATAATTAGATCGTCTGATCATTTTCCTTCACCCGTTGTATTCGTACACTTAGTGCTATTGTTTAACTAGAAAGGCCATGAAATCGCACACTTAGTGCTTAATATTTTCCTTCGCACACTTAGTGCTCGATAATCAAACTCGCATGCTTAGTGAAATTTTCATATTTATTATTTCTATTTGCATTCGACAACACCAAGATTTTATATATTTCAACGCGGCTCACACAAATATATAAATTATATTTATTTAAACCAAAAATAAATATTTGCTTAACGACTTACCTCGGATTTCGACGGACAGTCGAATTCGACTACTCAACGATTTTTTTTTATTTTCCCCGATCCACGTCCGATCTTTTTGGTTCTTGATCTAAAAATTTCGAAATTAATCTCATTCAAATAGAATTTCCTTCATTTAGGTACAAATACACATAATTTAGCAATTTACCAATTTACCCCTAATATTATGCACTTTTACAATTTAATCCAATTTTCTCAAAACACAAAATATGAAGAATTTGTATATACAATGCTAGGGCCGAATGTTCACTAAGCTTATATAAATCCTCCCATTTCACTAATTTCACAATCTAGTCCTTCACTAAGCCAATTGATTCAGCATTAAATTCGATAGCAAAGAATTAAACCTTCCCTTTAAATGCTGTTCCTTGCATGCTGAACATCTCATTTAATTCATGTTTTGCTGCACATTAAATTCGGCCAACATGCCTCATTTAAATGCTGTCCCATGTTCCTGCAGACAACAATTAAATTCGGTCAAATAATGCATGCACATTACAATTAATTTCGGCAGCCCTTTTTTGAACATAATTAATATCATGCTTGAACCAAGACAAATTAATTAGCCATATTAATTCGGCTGGACATGAATTAAGTAACATTAAATTTGGCAACCCAAAAACACATTAAAGTGGTTCATTAATTCGGCTAAACTCAAGCATGTTAAGTCAACAATGAGACATATTAAATTCGGCTGCCACATGGTCAACAAAGCATAATAAATTCAGCTGAAACATAGACAAATTAAATGCATGCCTTAACCTATGACAAATTAATGTGTACTAATTGAAAACATAATTAAATCATGTACTAAATAAAGCAAATTTAATATAAAAATTATTAGACCCAAATTAAATCATGTGCAAGCTGAAATTAACAAACTAACTAATGAACTTAATTTATTCTAGCAACTATGTAAAAGCATAAGTTAAAATAAATTGAAGTTCAAACTTAATGAGCTGAAATTAGCTCGAATTGAGCTCTATTGAACTGAAACAAGCTCGATCAACTTGCAAGAATTTGCGATTGTCGCTTGATGAACTGAACCAAGGATGTTTTCGGGGCAGGGTCGTATCAACGAGGAGTGCCGACGTTCGAGTTAAGCTCAGAGTAGGTTCGTAAAAAAATTCAAGTTGTAATTTTTTTTCTTTCTTTCTTTATATTTCATCTATTGTAATTGAAAAAAAAGAAGAAGAAGAAATTCGAAAAAAAATTGAGTAAAAAAAGTACGAAGTAAAAAAATTGAAAAAAAAGAAGTGAAGTGTTGGAATTTTTGTTTATTCATCATTTGTGATTCCCAATCAAGTGAGTTCCCATATTCGTCTTATCTACTTCCCCAACGCCACACTTAGCCTAAATTTTATTTCATTTCAGCCTACCCTACACCATTTCGTTATTCCCTTTGTTACCATTTTGAAACCGAACCTCAAGCAGCAAATTAAGTCTATCGAGACGAATTACGAAATTGTGAGAAGAGGTCGAGAGGTAAAAGGCACGAGTGTTTTACATTAAAGAAAAAGCCTAAAAGAGTGTAAACATGAGCGTGTGTGACAGTTATTTTCTTTTTGAGCGAACTGTGAGTATTTGTAAGTGAGGTAATTGTGAAAGGTTTACAAATTTGTTTTGAAGCATGGAATCGATGGTTGAATGTTCTAACAAGTTACTTGTTGTGAAGCGAAGTCTAAGTATTCAACATTCAGAAAATGAGCCGCAAAGAGAGAATATCTTTCATTCCCAATGTCAAGTGCAAGGAAAGGTATGTAGCTTGATTATTGATGGAGGAAGTTGTACTAATGTGGCAAGTTCCCTCATGGTAGATCGACTTGGCCTCCAAACCACTAAACATCCGAGTCCATATAAACTCCAATGGCTCAATGACGGTGGTGAAATCAAGGTAGTTAAACAAGTTCGTATTACCTTTTCAATTGGCAAATATGAAGATGAAGTGCTTTGCGATGTTGTTCCAATGCATGCAAGTCATTTACTATTAGGAAGACCGTGGCAATATGACCGAAGAGTTATCCATGATGGATATACCAATCAGTACACTTTCAAGTATTTGGGAAAGAATTTTACGCTCGTTCCATTGACACCAAAGCAAGTTCTTGAAGATCAAGTAAGGTTGAAGTCCTTTGTAACCCAAATGAAAGAAAAAGTAAAAGAAAGACAGAAAGAAAAGAAAATGAGTTGTGAGAAAAATGAAAATAAAGAAAAAGAATGTGAAAAGAAAATGAGAAAAGAAAAACAAGAAAATGTGAAAACAAGTTTGATTGCAAAAGAAAGTGAAATTCGGAAGGCCATTTCGTCAAGACAAACCATTCTTGTACTTATGTACAAGGAGAATCTTTTGAGTACTAACGAATTACCCGAAGGGTTGCCTTCTTCTATTTTGTCTCTTTTACAAGATTTTCAAGACGTATTTTCGGAAGACACCCCAAGTGGGCTCCCACCTCTGCGTGGAATTGAACATCAGATTGATTTTGTGCCCGGAGCTGTTATTCCAAATCGTCCTGCTTATAGAACCAATCCTGATGAGACCAAGGAATTACAAAAACAAATTGGTGAATTGATGGACAAGGGTTACATTCGAGAAAGTCTTAGCCCTTGTGTTGTTCCAGTTCTTTTGGTACCAAAAAAAGATGGTACATAGAGGATGTGCATTGATTGCCGCGCAGTGAATAAAATCACCATCAAATATCGGCATCCAATCCCTCGGCTAGACGATATGTTAGATGAATTAAGTGGAGCCAAATTGTTTTCTAAAATCGATTTGAAAAGCGGGTATCACCAAATCCGCATGCGAGAAGGTGACGAATGAAAAACGGCCTTTAAGACGAAACACGGTTTGTATGAGTGGCTGGTCATGCCGTTTGGCTTAACCAACGCTCCTAGCACTTTTATGAGGTTAATGAATTACGTCCTATGATCTTTCATTGGTAAGTTTTACGTTGTTTATTTTGATGATATCCTTATATATAGCAAGTCCTTAGAAGAACATTTAGAGCATCTCAAATCTATTTTGGAGGTTCTACGTAAGGAGACTCTCTATGCTAACCTTAAGAAATGCATTTTTTGTTCTGATCAAGTTATTTTTCTTGGATTTGTAGTTAGTTCAAAGGGTTTGGAAGTGGATCAAGAGAAGATTAAGGCCATTCGAGAGTGGCCGAGACCCACAAATATTAGTCAAGTGAGAAGTTTTCACGGCTTGGCGAGTTTTTATAGGCGATTTGTGCCTCATTTCAGTTCCATTGCTGCACCATTGACGAGTGTCATTAAGAAAATTCTGCATTCCATTGGACTGATGAACAAGAGAAGTCTTTTATTAAAATCAAAGATTGTCTTACTAATGCACCTTTGCTTGCACTACCTGATTTTTCTAAAACTTTTGAGCTTGAGTGTGATGCATCAGGTGTGGGAATTGGTGCTGTTCTAACCCAAGATGGAAGACCCATTGCTTATTTTAGTGAAAAGCTTAATGGTGCACCACTTAACTATCCTGTTTATGACAAAGAAATGTACGCCTTAATACGAGCTCTTGAAACATGGCAACATTATCTTTGGCCAAAAGAGTTCGTCATTCATTCCGATCATGAATCATTGAAGTACATCAAAGGCCAACACAAGTTGAACAAGTGTCACGCCAAATGGGTTGAGTACCTCGAATCATTTCCCTACGTCATTAAGTACAAAAAAGGTAAAGATAACATTGTCGCTGATGCTCTTTCATGAAGGTATTCATTATTAAATTTCCTTGAATCGAAGTTACTTGGTTTTCAGTTTCTGAAGGATTTGTATAATGTAGATTTTGGAGAAATTTATTCTGCTTGTGAGAATACTACCTTTGAGAACTACTATAGGTGTGATGGTTTCTGATAAAGGGTTGCGCGCGGACCAAGATCGAGTTGCCAAGTCACGGGAAACTCCTACGAAAGCTCTAAACGAACAGATCTAAAAATTAAAATAAAGAACAAGATTAAACTAATCAGATCTAAAATTAAATCCCCAAATTCAATTAAATGAGCAACAAGAAACAAAGAACGAATGAATAAATGTATTTGGAGTTCAAGAAGATGAAATTGAACTCCAATAGTGAAACCACAAGCCGAATCTGCCAAGAACACCAAAACAGTAAGTAGATTGAAACAATCAGATTTTTAATTGGAAGATTAGGGATTTGGGCGGCAAAAAGAAAAGAAAGAAATAGATGAAATTGAACGGTTCAAGAAGTGAATTTAAGTTGCGATTCAGTCCAATTGAACACCCAAGATGAATTGCCCAAATTTCAGCAGCCGAATTTCACCCAACAAGAAGAAATAGAAAACGGCAAGAACCCTAAATTTTGAGGAATTTTGAATCGATTAGATGCTGCCAATAAAAGAACCGATTAAATGAAGAGTTCTTGGAGTTTGAATCAAGGCTGAAACACAAACAAAAACAGCAAAGAAATTAGATATAGATTCGGCATTAACAGAAATAAAGAAAAGAAATTGAACAGCAAGAATAAAAGATAAGTCCTAAAGATCCTTGAAATCCCGAAAGATCTCACAAATCTCTTCAAACGGCTCTAATCTCCCCTCCAAAGAATATCGATGGCAAGAAGAAGGTTGAAGATGGCTCCCACAATCAAAAGATTGTTAAAACAACTTCTAAAGAAAACTCAAGAGAGAAATCTTGGAGAAAACTCAAAGAAAATTCTGCTCTCTCAAATCTGAAATTTAAGAATGAATCTAAGTGTTATGTACAAGGGGTGGCCGGCCATGCCTTTAAATAGGCCTCAAGTAATCCTAATCTAACAAGTAACTAATAAAATTAAAGCTACTTAATAGAATAAATAAAGGAAAATTCGGCCAAGCATATACATGTATGTTCCTAAAGCTTAAAAAATTAAATTAAACAATTAAAATGTTCATAAATTGGGCCCTTTGACATTTTGGCCTGATTTTCAACTAAGTATGAAGGAATTTCTTGATTGGGCTGGAATTTGGTTATTGGGCCTCGCCTTCAAGAATTTGGGTCGTTGATGCTCGTAACGGAGATCCAATGCGCTTTGTCTGCAATATTCGGTTTCTTGGACCAAGATTTCCAAGATTTGAAATCTTGATTTTCTTGATTCTTGAAATCGCTCCAAACAGCAAAATTGGGCCAAGATTCGGTTTCTTGACTTTCTTGAAAACAAGAAAGTGAATCTTGATTTTCTTGATTTGAGCCCATCACCTTCTTGAGCTTGGGTTGGGCCTTTGTGACTCGTATCAGTTAACCTTTGTCAAATGGAACTCAAACTTCATGTACAACCACATAAACTGTTTAAGGCACGAATATAAATTGAAAACAAACTTGGCAAATTTCGTTACCTTATTCACCATAACAGATTTGCACAAATTCGAGGATTTTATATAAGGCAAATCAAGAGAATAACAACTCACGCTTCCTTTCGTAATGACTTTATCAACCACAATCGAAGAATAACAATTAATCAGATCAAAATGAGGGGATCTTTTAAGAACTAAGTCACCAAAAGTTTTATCAATAATTTTCAAATCTGCACGGGACTCAGTTGCTAAAAATTCCTTACCTCGCTTACCTTCAGGCTCATGTAGTGTGATTTCATCTTCAACCTTGCCTATGTTGATCGTATGAAAGCGTCTTTCATCAGAAAGGTATTGAAGTTGAAAGTTATCTTTCGTATGTGGCCAATGGAAGTGTTCTATCCCATGTAAAGGTGGTAAACCTTTAGGGGTCTTACTAAAAACATCCTCATAATCCTGCAAAAAACATTGAAACACACTAGGCAAATTTTCGTTAATGTTAGATAAAGATAAATAGTTTTGCCTAAACCTCACAAGGATACAAGGCTATTTATTGAGTAGGGCTCTCCGCACATCTTTTTTTGTTGCGATCAAAATTTTCACTCTCATTTTACCACTTGCGGATTCACTCACCTTTGGGCTATTTAGATTTTGACTTTTTTCACTACTAGCCTCTTTTCTCTCTGTCTTTTGTATTTGTCCTTTCTCCCTTACCCCCTCACAAAATTTCATCATTTTTAATTTATCTTTATATACATCACTGGGATTTAAAGGAGCAAGAGTGAATTTTCGACCTTTCAACACAAGAGAGTATCTATTAAGCTTGCCTTGGTGTGTAACATCACGATTATGAGCTTCCTAAACCGAATCTGAAAAGATTAACATCCAAAACAGCAAATCAAAGTCCAAATCAATCTTGATTTTCTTGATTCTTGAAATCGCTCCAAACAACAAAATTGGGCCAAGATTCGGTTTCTTGACTTTCTTGAAAATAAGAAAGTGAATCTTGATTTTCTTGATTTGAGCCCATCACCTTCTTGAGCTTGGGTTGGGCCTTTGTGACTCGTATCATTCCCACCTTCCCCAAAAAGATTCGTCCTTGAATCTGAAAAGTCAAATGAACTCGACTTTCCTCTATCGAACGGGACTAATGGCAATTGAGTCCACTGAAAGGAATAGCCATGAGATAGTAAATAGCAACGGAAACAAGCTTGTAGTCCAATCATAAGCATAACAGAAAAGGTATAACGCATGTGAATGGACAGATTCAAATTACCATGCAAACAATCTAATTTACTCGCCACTGCCTCGTCAAATATTCGAAACAAAGATGGACATGTTTTAAGGCATTCAGTCGTCTCAAATTTGTCCTACAAACCATTAATAAATTGCGAGTAATAAATCAAATGGTAAACATAATCGTCACAAGTAGGTATTTGAAAAGGTTCACATTGTTCACAGAGTTGCATAATCATACCATGCATTAATCGACGATCTATAGATTCACTCACACATGTATTCTCAAAAACAAGAATCTTTTTATCAACCATCAAAACAGATAGATCATCAATAAATAAAATAGGACAGTCAAGCACGTTTCGATCTAAGAGTTCATCAACACGATCTTTATCACTATCCGAGGAGTACAAAAGTGTTTCAAATGTTTCAAGCATCTTACCTTGATAAGCAGAAGAATAAGGGTTGATTTTACCTTTTTATTTAAAACAAACCTTTGCTCATCGGGGGCATAGTGAATTCGAAGCTCCGTTGTTGAGTTAATGATATAGAGTTGCGCACGGACCAAGATCGAGTTGCCAAGTCATGAGAAACTCCTATGAAAGCTCTAGACGAATCAGATCTGAATTCAAAACAAAGAACAAGATTAAAAGCAAATCAGAATTGAATTGAAATTCCCCAAATTCAATTAAAAGAGTAGCAAGAAACAAAGAAATAGAAAAAAATGAATCAAACGGAATTGAAAGTATGGAAAGGATGCGATTCTGCCAAGGGATTGATTCAGCCAAGAATGCCTAATTTCCAGCAGTCAATTGATACCCAAATTGAAAGAGATCCAATTGGCCAAACCCTAGGAATTGGGGATTTTTGAGAATGACTCTTTGTTGCCAACGAATGATGATTTAATTCGATTCTTTGAGTTGAATATGGCTGGAAAAACAAAAGAAGAACAGCAAACAAATAAGATAAAGAATCGGCACAAGTAGGAACAAAGAAATAAAACGAAACAGCAAGAAATAAAAAAAAGTCCTAAGAACCCTTGAATTCCCGAAAGAATTCACAAATTCCTTCAAACGGCTCTAATCTCCCCTCCAAAGAATATCGATGGCAAGAAGAAGGTTGAAGATGGCTCCCACAATCACAAGATTGTTAAAATAACTTCTAAAGAAAACTCAAGAGAGAAGTCTTGGAGAAAACTCAAAGAAAATTCTGCTCTCTCAAATCTGAAATTTAAGAATAAATCTAAGTGTTATGTACAAGGGGTGGCCGGCCATGCCTTTAAATAGGCCTCAAGTAATCCTAATCTAACAAGTAACTAATAAAATTAAACCTAATTAATAGAATAAATAAAGGAAAATTCGGCCACGCATATATATGGGCTATTTTTGGGCCGAATTTTACATGTATGTTCCTAAAGCTTAAAAAATTAAATTAAACAATTAAAATGTTTATAAATTGGGCCCTTTGACATTTTGGCCTGATTTTCAACTAAGTATGAAGGAATTTCTTGATTGGGCTGGAATTTGGTTATTGGGCCTCGCCTTCAAGAATTTGGGCTCGTGATCCATCTCCTACTGAAATTGGGTCGTTGATGCTCGTAACGGAGATCCAATGCGCTTTGGCTGCAAGATTCGGTTTTTTGGACCAAGATTTCCAAGATTTGAAATCTTGATTTTCTTGATTCTTGAAATCGCTCCAAACAGCAAAATTGGGCCAAGATTCGGTTTCTTGACTTTCTTGAAAACAAGAAAGTGAATCTTGATTTTCTTGATTTGAGCCCATCACTTTCTTGAGCTTGGGTTGGGCCTTTGTGACTCGTATCATTCCCCCCTTCCTCAAAAAGATTCGTCTTTGAATCTAAAAAGTCAAATGAACTCGACTTTCCTCTATCGAACGGGACTAATGGCAATTGAGTCCACTGAAAGGAATAGCCATGAGATAGTAAATAGCAACGGAAACAAGCTTGTAGTCCAATCATAAGCATAACAGAACAGGTATAACGCATGTGAATGGACAGATTCAGATTACCATGCAAACAATCTAATTTACTCGCCACTGCCTCGTCAAATATTCGAAACAAAGATGGACATGTTTTAAGGCATTCAGTCGTCTCAAATTTGTCCTACAAACCATTAATAAATTGCGAGTAATAAATCAAATGGTAAACATAATCGTCACAAGTAGGTATTTGAAAAGGTTCACATTGTTCACAGAGTTGCATAATCATACCATGCATTAATCGACGGTCTATAGATTCACTCACACATGTATTCTCAAAAACAAGAATCTTTTTATCAACCATCAAAACAGATAGATCATCAATAAATAAAATAGGACAGTCAAGCACGTTTCGATCTAAGAGTTCATCAACACGATCTTTATCACTATCCGAGGAGTACAAAAGTGTTTCAAATGTTTCAAGCATCTTACCTTGATAAGCAGAAGAATAAGGGTCGATTTTACCTTTTTATTTAAAACAAACCTTTGCTCATCGGGGGCATAGTGAATTCGAAGCTCCGTTGTTGAGTTAATGATATAGAGTTGCGCGCGGACCAAGATCGAGTTGCCAAGTCATGAGAAACTCCTATGAAAGCTCTAGACGAATCAGATCTGAATTCAAAACAAAGAACAAGATTAAAAGCAAATCAGAATTGAATTGAAATTCCCCAAATTCAATTAAAAGAGTAGCAAGAAACAAAGAAATAGAAAAAAATGAATCAAACGGAATTGAAAGTATGGAAAGGATGCGATTCTGCCAAGGGATTGATTCAGCCAAGAATGCCTAATTTCCAGCAATCAATTGATACCCAAATTGAAAGAGATCCAATTGGCCAAACCCTAGGAATTGGGGATTTTTGAGAATGACTCTTTGTTGCCAACGAATGATGATTTAATTCGATTCTTTGAGTTGAATATGGCTGGAAAAACAAAAGAAGAACAGCAAACAAATAAGATAAAGAATCGGCACAAGTAGGAACAAAGAAATAAAACGAAACAGCAAGAAATAAAGAAAAGTCCTAAGAACCCTTGAATTCCCGAAAGAATTCACAAATTCCTTCAAACGGCTCTAATCTCCCCTCCAAAGAATATCGATGGCAAGAAGAAGGTTGAAGATGGCTCCCACAATCACAAGATTGTTAAAATAACTTCTAAAGAAAACTCAAGAGAGAAGTCTTGGAGAAAACTCAAAGAAAATTCTGCTCTCTCAAATCTGAAATTTAAGAATAAATCTAAGTGTTATGTACAAGGGGTGGCCGGCCATGCCTTTAAATAGGCCTCAAGTAATCCTAATCTAACAAGTAACTAATAAAATTAAACCTAATTAATAGAATAAATAAAGGAAAATTCGGCCACGCATATATATGGGCTATTTTTGGGCCGAATTTTACATGTATGTTCCTAAAGCTTAAAAAATTAAATTAAACAATTAAAATGTTTATAAATTGGGCCCTTTGACATTTTGGCCTGATTTTCAACTAAGTATGAAGGAATTTCTTGATTGGGCTGGAATTTGGTTATTGGGCCTCGCCTTCAAGAATTTGGGCTCGTGATCCATCTCCTACCGAAATTGGGTCGTTGATGCTCGTAACGGAGATCCAATGCGCTTTGGCTGCAAGATTCGGTTTTTTGGACCAAGATTTCCAAGATTTGAAATCTTGATTTTCTTGATTCTTGAAATCGCTCCAAACAGCAAAATTGGGCCAAGATTCGGTTTCTTGACTTTCTTGAAAACAAGAAAGTGAATCTTGATTTTCTTGATTTGAGCCCATCACTTTCTTGAGCTTGGGTTGGGCCTTTGTGACTCGTATCATTCCCCCTTCCTCAAAAAGATTCGTCTTTGAATCTGAAAAATCAAATGAACTCGACTTTCCTCTATCGAACGGGACTAATGGCAATTGAGTCCACTGAAAGGAATAGCCATGAGATAGTAAATAGCAATGGAAACAAGCTTGTAGTCCAATCATAAGCATAACAGAACAGGTATAACGCATGTGAATGGACAGATTCAGATTACCATGCAAACAATCTAATTTACTCGCCACTGCCTCGTCAAATATTCGAAACAAAGATGGACATGTTTTAAGGCATTCAGTCGTCTCAAATTTGTCCCACAAACCATGAATAAATTGCGAGTAATAAATCAAATGGTAAACATAATCGTCACAAGTAGGTATTTGAAAAGATTCACATGGTTCACAGAGTTGCATAATCATACCATGCATTAATCGACGGTCTATAGATTCACTCACACATGCATTATCAAAAATAAGAATCTTTTTATCAACCATCAAAATAGATAGATCATCAATAAATAAAATAGGACAGTCAAGCACGTTTCGATCTAAGTGTTCATCAACACGATCTTTATCACTATCCGAAGAGTACAAAAGTGTTTCAAAGGTTTCAAGCATCTTACCTTGATAAGTAGAAGAATAAGGGTCAATTTTACCTTTTTCATTTAAAACAAACCTTCGCTCATCAGGGGCATAGTGTATTCGAAGCTCCGTTGTTGAGTTAACCTTTGTCAAATGGAACTCAAACTTCATGTACAACCACATAAACTGTTTGAGGCACGAATATAAATTGAAAACAAACTTGGCAAATTTCGTTACCTTATTCACCATAACAGATTTGCACAAATTCAAGGATTTTACATAAGGCAAATCAAGAGAATAACAACTCACGCTTCCTTTCGTAATGACTTTATCAACCACAATCGAAGAATAACAATTAATTGGATCAAAATGAAGGGATCTTTTAAGAACTAAGTCACCAAAAGTTTTATCAATAATTTTCAAATCTGCACGGGACTCAGTTGCTAAAAATTCCTTACCTCGCTTATCTTCAGGCTCATGTAGTGTGATTTCATCTTCAACCTTGCCTATGTTGATCGTCTGAAAGCATCTTTCATCGAAAAGGTATTGAAGTTGAAAGTTATCTTTCGTATGTGGCCAATGGAAGTGTTCTATCCCACGTAAAGGTGGTAAACCTTTAGGGGTCTTACTAAAAACATCCTCATAATCCTGCAAAAAACATTGAAACACACTAGGCAAATTTTCGTTAATGTTAGATAAAGATAAATAGTTTTGCCTAAACCTCACAAGGATACAAGGCTGTTTATTGAGTAGGGCTCTCCGCACATCTTTTTTTGTTGCCATCAAATTTTTCACTCTCATTTTACCACTTGTGGATTCACTCACCTTTGGGCTATTTAGTTTTGACTTTTTTCACTACTAGCCTCTTTTCTCTATATCTTTTGTATTTTTCCTTTCTCCCTTACTCTGATACGAGGTTGCGCGCGGACCAAGTCGAGTTGCCAAGTCACGGGAAACTCCTACGAAAACCCTAAACAATCAGATCCAAAATGAAACAGAAAAATTAAAAGATTAGAACTTTGAATTTCTAGATCTGAAATAAAATCCCCAAATCAGCAAAGAATCCAATTGAGAATAGAAATAAGTGTTAGGGTTCTTGAAACCCTCAAGGAGATTGTGATTCTGCCCAATTGAACACCAAGATAGTTTTCCCCAAATTTCGACAATCTAATTTCACCCAAAAAGAGTATGGAAAAACCCTAGAAATTGGGGATTTTTGGGCTGATTCCTTAAGATAGAAAAAGGCTGAAAACACAATAAGAACAGAAAATAGATTAGATAATGATTCAGCACAAGTAGAAATAAAGAAAGAATTGACAGTAAGAAATTAAAAGATAAGTCCTAAGAAGCCTTGAAATCTCGAAAGATCTCACAACTCCCTTCAAACGGCTCTAATCTCCCCTCCAAAGAATATCAATGGCAAGAAGAAGGTTGAAGATGGCTCCCACAATCACAAGATTGTTAAAACAACTTCTAAAGAAAACTCAAGAGAGAAATCTTGGAGAAAACTCAAAGAAAATTCTGCTCTCAACAAATCTGAAATTTTAATAATAATGATAAGTGTTTAACAAGGTGGACAGCCATGCCTTTAAATAGGCCTTATAACTAGTCCTAATCTAATTAGAAAACTAAAATAAAAAAAACTCCTAATTATTTTAATATGGAAATTTGGTCAAAGGTCATTTTATCTAGGACTCTTGGACTGAATATTGACATAAAAATTTAAACTAAGTAAGTAAATAAATAAAAATAAAACTTTACAACTTGGGCCACTTTGACAATTTGGCCTGATTTTCAACTAAGTATGGATGGATTTCTTGATTGGGCTGGGAATTTGCTTATTGGGCCTCGCCTTCAAGAATTTGGGCTTTTGTGACTCGTATCATTCCCCCCTTCCTCAAAAAGATTCATCCTCGAATCTGAAAAATCAAATGAACTCGACTTTCCTCTATCGAACGGGACTAATGGCAATTGAGTCCACTGAGAAGAATAGCCATGAGATAGTAAATAGCAACGAAAATAAGCTTGTAGTCCAATCATAAGCATAATAGAACAGGTATAACGCATGTGAATGGACAGATTCAGATTACCATGCAAACAATCTAATTTACTCACCACTGCCTCGTCAAATATTTGAAACAAAGATGGACATGTTTTAAGGCATTCAGTCGTCTCACATTGTTCCCACAAACCATGAATAAATTGCGAGTAATAAATCAAATGGTAAACATAATCGTCACAAGTAGGTATTTGAAAAGATTCACATGGTTCACAGAGTTGCATAATCATACCATGCATTAATCGACGGTCTATAGATTCACTCACACATGCATTATCAAAAACAAGAATCTTTTTATCAACCATCAAAACAGATAGATCATCAATAAATAAAATAGGACAGTCAAGCACGTTTCGATCTAAGTGTTCATCAACACGATCTTTATCACTATCCGAGGAGTACAAAAGTGTTTCAAAGGTTTCAAGCATCTTACCTCGATAAGCAGAAGAATAAGGGTCGATTTTACCTTTTTCATTTAAAACAAACCTTCGCTCATCCGGGGCATAGTGTAGTCGAATCTTCGTTGTTGAGTTAACGTTTGTCAAATGGAACTCAAACTTCATGTACAACCACATAAACTGTTTAAGGCACGAATATAAATTGAAAACAAATTTGGAAAATTTCGTTACCTTATTCTCCAAAACAGATTTGGACAAATTCAAGGATTTTACACAAGGTAAATCAAGAGAATAACAAATCACGCTTCTTTTCGTAATGACTTTATCAACCACAATCAAAGAGTAACAATTAATCGGATCAAAATGAGGGGATCTTTTAAGAAATAAGTCACCAAAAGTTTTATCAATAATTTTCAAATATGCACTGGACTCGGTTTCTAAAATTTCCTTACCTCGCTTACCTTCGGGATCATGTAGTGTGATTTCATCTTTGCTTAAGTTGATCGTATGAAAGCGTCTTTCATTTGAGAGGTATTGAAGTTGAAAGTTATCTTTCGATCTTTCGGGAACCTGAAAAGTAGCAACACAAGAAAAATTCATATCTTGGTTAGTGGAAACATTCCTCACTACCCTTTCCACGTCTTTTTCTTTTGTTTCTTTTTCTAATTCATTTTCTCTTCTTTCTTCAATTTCTTTTTCACTCTCAATCTCTTTTTGCTCTTTTTCATTCTCTTTTTCTTTTTCCTCACTTGTTTTAACAGAATTTTTCAGTTTGATTTGGTCCTCATGGACTTGTTCCAGAGTGAGCGGCACTAAGGTGAGTTTCTTTCCTTGATGCTTGAAAGAATACCTATTGGTACGACCATCGTGAATGACTTTTCGATCCAGTTGCCACGGTTCTCCTAGCAACAAATGGCAGGCTTGAATAGGCATTACGTCACACACAACTTCGTCTTGATACTTACCGATAGAAAAGGCGATGCGCACTTGTTGAGTGACCCTAAATTGGCCTTCATTGCTAAGCCCTTGTAGTTGATAAGGTTGTGGATGCTTGGTAGTGGTTAAGCAAAGCTTTTCCACCATCGTCGTGCTGGCTATGTTCGAGCAACTTTCACCATCAATAATAACTCTACAAAGCTTACCTTGTACGTGGCAACGAGTATGAAAGAGATGTTCTCGTTGCTGCTCGCTCTTTGGTTTTGCCAAAGATGATTGTCCATGATCATGACAATCATCATCCATTCTAGGGACATGTTGAGGGTTGCACCTATGGGGCTGGTTATCCCTATCTTCCCTAATTGGATCTCGATATTGATGTTTTTGATTCACTCGTACCTTATTCAAAGTAGTATTCAATGCTTGAAGTGTAGCATTTATTTGTGTGATTGCAGCAGTATGTCTGTCTAACTGTTGTTGGACTTTCATAAGTGCATCATTATTATCACCTTTAGACATCTTCAAAACCTGTAAAAAATAAACACTCAACACTCAAAAATAAAAGTTATCAAACCTCACCATTAATCACTCAAAAAGAAAAATCAAATTCTCAATGAGGTTGAATTCAATCTTGTGAGTTCTTTATCAGAGTTTATATCAACCAATTAGAGAGTGTGAACCAAACTACCAAAGAATCCTAATTTGCACTAGGATGCCAAAAACTGACGAGACACCAATTGATTCGTGTTGCACCGAGGAAGAATTGGGCACACGTTTAAATCCTACTAACATAAAAAACAAGAAGGTGTTAGATATTGTAAAGGGAGAATAAAAAGCAAACAAATGAAAACCTACAGCTAAGAATCAATAAAAATTGTTGAAAACAGAAAACCCGAAAAACTGCGGAGTAACTTGACAACTTCGTTCGAGGTGTTCCCGATCTCAAAAAATCACAAAATTAAATCTAAAATGTCTTCAAATATTTAATTTTTGATCTGGAAAATTTGGGCACCAAATTCAACCCGCTGAATATTTTTTTAATTTTTTATTGGATTTCGTCTTTTTTCAATTTTTTGACTTTTTCGACTTATTTTTTTGCGGGAAATATTTTTTTATATTCAATAACAGTGCCAAAAATATGTATGTAAAATTTCAGATCAATCAGAAAACGTTTACCCACTCAAATGAATTTTTTTTCGAAAATTTTTCTGGGTAAAACTGCTGTTTGTAATTTAAAAAATAGAGATCAGTTTAGAAATCAACCAAGAACACCCAAAACGCCCAAAATCTGATACCAAATGATACGGGGTTGCGCGCGGACCAAGATCGAGTTGCCAAGTCACGAGAAACTCCTACGAAAACCCTAAACAATTAGATCTGAAACGAAACAGAAAATTAAAAGATTAGATTTTTGAATTTTCAGATCTGAAATAAAATCCCCAAATCAGCAAAGAATCAAATTGAGAATAGAAATAAGTGTTAGGGTTCTTGAAACCCTCAAGGAGATTGTGATTCTGCCCAATTGAACACCAAGATAGTTTTCCCCAAATTTCGACAATCTAATTTCACCCAAAAAGAGTATGGAAAAACCCTAGAAATTGGGGATTTTTGGGCTGATTCCTTAAGATAGAAAAAGGCTGAAAACACAATAAGAACAGAAAATAGATTAGATAATGATTCAGCACAAGTAGAAATAAAGAAAGAATTGACAGTAAGAAATTAAAAGATAAGTCCTAAGAAGCCTTGAAATCTCGAAAGATCTCACAACTCCCTTCAAACGGCTCTAATCTCCCCTCCAAAGAATATCAATGGCAAGAAGAAGGTTGAAGATGGCTCCCACAATCAAAAAGATTATTAAAACAACTTCTAAAGAAAACCCAAGAGAAAATCCTTGAAGAACTCAAAGAGAATTTTCACTCAAATCAAATCTGAAATTTTCAATGTAATTGTAATGTTAAGTGTTTAACAAGGTGGACAGCCATGCCTTTAAATAGGCCTTATAACTAGTCCTAATCTAATTAGAAAACTAAAATAAAAAAACTCCTAATTATTTTAATATGGAAATTCGGTCAAAGGTCATTTTATCTAGGACTCTTGGACTGAATATTAACATAAAAATTTAAACTAAGTAAATAAATAAATAAAAATAAAAATAAAACTTTACAACTTGGGCCACTTTGACAATTTGGCCTGATTTTCAACTTAGTATGGATGGATTTCTTGATTGGGCTGGGAATTTGCTTATTGGGCCTCGCCTTCAAGAATTTGGGCTTTTGTGACTCGTATCAGATGTTCTCGTTGCTGCTCGCTCTTTGGTTTTGCCAAAGATGATTGTCCATGATCATGACAATCATCATCCATTCTAGGGACACATTGAGGGTTGCACCTATGGGGTTGGTTATCCCTATCTTCCTTAATTGGATCTCGATATTGATGTTTTTGATTCACTCGTACCTCATTCAAAGTAGTATTCAATGCTTGAAGTGTAGCATTTATTTGTGTGATTGCAGCAGTATGTCTATCTAACTGTTGTTGGACTTTCATAAGTGCATCATTATTATCACCTTTAGACATCTTCAAAACCTGTAAAAAATAAACACTCAACACTCAAAAATAAAAGTTAGCAAACCTCACCATTAATCACTCAAAAAGAAAAATCAAATTCTCAATGAGGTTGAATTCAATCTTGTGAGTTCTTTATCAGAGTTTATATCAACCAATTAGAGAGTGTGAACCAAACTACCAAAGAATCCTAATTTGCACTAGGATGCCAAAAACTGACGAGACACCAAGTGATTCGTGTTGCACCGAGGAAGGATTGTGCACACGTTTAAATCCTACTAACACAAGAAATAAGAAGGTGTTAGATATTTTAAAAGGATAATAAAAAGCAAACAAATGAAAACCTACAGCTAAGAATCAATAAAAGAATAGAAATAAGTGTTAGGGTTCTTGAAACCCTCAAGGAGATTGTGATTCTACCCAATTGAACACCAAGATAGTTTTCCCCAAATTTCGACAATCTAATTTCACCCAAAAAGAGTATGGAAAAACCCTAGAAATTGGGGATTTTTGGGCTGATTCCTTAAGATAGAAAAAGGCTGAAAACACAATAAGAACAGAAAATAGATTAGATAATGATTCAGCACAAGTAGAAATAAAGAAAGAATTGACAGTAAGAAATTAAAAGATAAGTCCTAAGAAGCCTTGAAATCTCGAAAGATCTCACAACTCCCTTCAAACGGCTCTAATCTCCCCTCCAAAGAATATCAATGGCAAGAAGAAGGTTGAAGATGGCTCCCACAATCACAAGATTGTTAAAACAACTTCTAAAGAAAACTCAAAAGAGAAATCTTGGAGAAAACTCAAAGAAAATTCTGCTCTCAACAAATCTGAAATTTTAATAATAATGATAAGTGTTTAACAAGGTGGACAGCCATGCCTTTAAATAGGCCTTATAACTAGTCCTAATCTAATTAGAAAACTAAAATAAAAAAAACTCCTAATTATTTTAATATGGAAATTTGGTCAAAGGTCATTTTATCTGGGACTCTTGGACTGAATATTGACATAAAAATTTAAACTAAGTAAGTAAATAAATAAAAATAAAAATAAAACTTTACAACTTGGGCCACTTTGACAATTTGGCCTGATTTTCAACTAAGTATGGATGGATTTCTTGATTGGGCTGGGAATTTGCTTATTGGGCCTCGCCTTCAAGAATTTGGGCTTTTATGACTCGTATCATACTCCCTCACAAAATTTCATCATTTTTAATTGATCTTTATATACATCACTGGGATTTAAAGGAACAAGAGTGAATTTCCGGCCTTTAAACACAAGAGAGTATCTATTAAGCTTGCCTTGGTGTGTAACATCAAGATTATGAGCTTCCCAAACCGAATCTGAAAAGATTAACATCCAAAACAGCAAATCAAACTCCAAATTCCAACAAACCGAATTTAATCAGAATTGTGATGAATAGACGGGCAAGATCAATGGAAAGATGAATTAATGATCGATTCTTACTGCCAAGAAGGGTTTCGATCAGTTTCTTTAATGTTGAAGAAGGCTGGAAACGCAACAAGAAATCTTAAACAAGTTAGATAATGAAATCGACATAAGCAGAAATTAAAAAGAGATTGAATAGCAAGAAAATAAAGATAAAGTCCTAAGAAGCCTTGAAATCCCGAAAGATTTCACAACTCCCTTCAAATGGCTCTAATCTCCCCTCCAATGAAGAACAATGGCAAGAAGAAGGCTGAAGATGGCTCCCACAATAAAAAAAGATTGTTAAAACTACTTCTAAAGAAAATTCAAGAGAAAATTCTTGAAGAAAAAACTCAAGAGAATTTGCAAACAAAAGCAATCTGATTTCAATGTATTCTCTAAGTTGTGTAACAATGTGGCCGACCATGCCTATTTATAGGCCTTCTATCTAATTTTCTAATCTCATTAGGAAAACTAAAAAAACCCTAATGTATTCTTTAATGGGCTGGTTGGGCTGAATTTTTACATATATAGTAATCCTAAAGTCTAAAAATTAAACTAGGTATTTAAAGAATTAAAATTTTACAAATTGGGCCACTTTGACAATTTGGCCTAATTTTGAACTAAGTCTCATTTAACTTTCTTGATTTGGGCTTGGACATCTTATTGGGCCTTACCTTCAAGAACTTGGGCTTGTAGTCTGTTTCCTATCGAAATTGGTTCGTTGATGCTTGTAACGGAGATCCAATGCGCCTTCGTTGCAAGATTCGGTTTCTTGGACCAAGATTTCCAAGATTTGAAATCTTGATTTTCTTGATTCTTGGAATCGCTCAAAACAGCAAAATTGGACCAAGATTCGGTTTCTTGGTTTTCTTGAAAATAAGAAAGTGAATATTGATTTTATTTTTCCTTCGTGTACGCATCTAAGGCCTTGCTAATAAATTCTTGAATGGTTCCATTTAGTTTTGAACGCATTTGTATGGCCTTTGACCTCGTTATTGGGCCTTGCGGTAATTTGAGTCCATCACGTTCTTAAGCTTGAGTTGGGCCTTTATGACTCGTATCAATTTGGATGCACTCGAAGAGGAGTAACCACGTACGGCTCCTTTCATCTTGAGTTGCTTTTCGACTTTGATCGCCATGTGAACCATATCGACGATCTCCACATAATGTTGCAATTCGACAACATTGGCTATGTCCCGATTCAATCTTGCAAAAAATCATGCCATGGTGGCCTCACAGTCTTCTTGCACATCTGCACGTATCATAGCCACTTCCATTTCTTTATAGTAATCCTCCACACTCCTCGTTCCTTGTGTAAGATTTTGGAGTTTTTGGTACAACTCTCGATGGTAGTATGAAGGAGTAAAATGTCGTCGCATTACAGCCTTCATCTCGGTCCATGTTTGGATAGGATGCTCGCCATTTCGTCTTCAGCTAGTCGTGAGTTGGTCCCACCAAACCTGATAGGGGTTGTGCGTGGACCAAGATCGAGTTGCCAAGTCACGAGAAACTCCTACGAAGTTCTAGACGGTCAGATCTAAAACGAACAGAGAATTAAAATTAAATCCGATTAGATCTGAAATTAAAATCCCCAAATCAATCAATGCACAGCAAGAAACAAACGCTCTTAAGAAATACAAATCTTGGACGCAAAGAACATAGATTTGAAATTGAATTAAATCCCAATCTACCGAATCTGAGAAGAATAATCACAAACAGCAAGTTAATGTTAAACTGCAGCAAATCGATTGAATAAAAGATAGAGTTTGGACGGCAAGAATAAAATCTAGGATATGCAGCAGACAAGATCAATTGAAAGAGGAATTAATGAACGCTTCTTGCTGCCAATAAGAACACTGAATAGATCCTTGAAGATTTTGATAGCTGGAATCACAACAAAGAAATTAAAGGATTAATCAATGAGTTTGACACAAACAGCAAAGAAATTAAAAGAAACGAACAGCAATAAAATAAAGAAAAGTCCTAAGAAGCCTTAAAATCCTGAAAGATTTCACAACTCCCATCAAACGGCTCTAATCTCCCCTCCAATGAAGAACAATGGCAAGAAGAAGGCTGAAGATGGCTCCCACAATCAAAAAGATTGTTAAAACTACTTCTAAAGAAACTCAAGAGAGAATTCTTGGAGAAAACTCTAAGAGAATTTGATACTCAGCAAAAACTGAAAATTTAATGTATGGTAATGTATTTAATAGGGTGGCCGACTATGCCTATTAATAGGCCTTCTATCTATTTCCTAATCTCATTAGGAAAACTTAAAAAAACCTAATTAATAAATTAAGAGGGAAATTCGGCCAAGGCATTTTAATGGGCTACTTGGGCCGAATTTTAACATATAACAATCCTAAAGTCTAAAAATTAAACTAGATATTTAAACAATTAAACTAGTTTAAAATCTCATTTAAACTAGATATTTAAACTAGATATTTAAACAATTAAAGTCTAAAAATTTTAACATATAATAATCCTATTTGGTTGGGCTTGGAATAATCTTATTGGGCCTTGCCTTCAAGAACTTGGGCTTGTAGTCCATCTCTTACCGAAATTGGTTCGTTGATGCTCGTAACGGAGGTCCAATGCGCTTTAGCTGCAAGATTCGATTTCTTGGACCAAGATTTCCAAGATTTAAAATCTTGATTTTCTTGATTCTTGAAATTGCTCCAAATAGCAAATTTGGGCCAAGATTCCGTTTCTTGATTTTCTTGAAAATAAGAAAATGAATCTTGATTTTCTCTTTCTTTCGTGTACGCATCTAAGGCCTTGCTAACAAATTCCTGAATGGTCCCATTTAGTTTGGAACACATTTGTTTGGCCTTTGACCTCATTATTGGGCCTTGTGGTAATTTGAGCCCATCACGTTCTTGAGCTGGTTTGGGCCTTTGTGACTCGTATCATTCCTCCCTTCCTCAAAAAGATTCGTCCTCAAATCTGAAAAATCAAATGGGGACAAGTCAGCCACATTAAAAGTAGAACTTACATTGTACTCACCAGGTAGATCAATTATAGGCATTTTCGTTGATCCGCTCGAGTACTTGGAAAGGCCCATCGCCCCTTGGGTCCAATTTAGTCTTTCTTTCTGTAGGAAATCGTTCTTCCCTCATATGGATCCAAACCTAGTCTCCGGGTTCAAAGACAACCCGTTTGCTCCTCTTATTTGCTTTGTTGGTGTTGATGTCATTTGTTTTGGCTATTCGCTGCCTAGCCTTCTCGTGTAAGGATTTCACCAACTCAGCAATAGTGGAGAAATCTTTCACAAATCGTCTATAAAAACTAGCTAAACCATGGAAAGATCTCACCTCAGTTATCGATTTAGGAGTTGGCCACTCCTTGATTGCCTTAACTTTGTCCTCATCGACAAGAATACCTTGAGCACTAATTATGAAACCTTGTTCAATCAATTGAAAACGTCTCTCGGTAGAAGGGTAATGAAGCTGGAACCTGTCCATGGGTGGAATATTGCAAACTTGAAACAAAGAGAAATCACAAGGCGATTTCAAATGCGGGTTAGCAAAAATATTCCTCCCTTGTGTTTGAGCACTCTCTTCTTCTTCACTCATTCCTTGTTTAAGCTCTCTCTTTTTCACTCACTTCATTCACATTTTCTTTTGTTTCTCTCTCGCTTTCCTTTTTGCCTTTTTCATTTTCATTTTCTTCTTTTTCACTTTTATTTTTCTCTTCTTCTTTTTCTTTTTCCTCACTTGTTTTAACAACAGACTTTTTTAGTTTGATTTGGTCCTCATGGACTTGTTCCGGAGTGAGTGGCACTAGGGTGACTTTCCTTCCTTGATGCTTGAAAGAATACCTATTGGTACGACCATCATGGGTGACCTTTCGATCGCTTTGCCATGGTTCTCCTAGCAACAAATGGCAGGCTTGAATAGGCACTATGTAGCACACGACTTCGTCTTGATACTTGCCGATAGAAAAGGCGATGCGCCTTAAATTGGCCTTCGTTGCTAAGCCCTTGTAGTTGATAAGGTCGTGGATGCTTGGTAGTGGTTAAGCAAAGCTTTTCCACCATCGTCGTGCTGGCTACGTTGGAGCAACTTTCACCATCAATAATAACTCTACAAACCTTACCTTGTACATGGCAGCGAGTATGAAAGAGTTGTTCTCGTTGCTGCTCACTCTTTGGTTTTGCCAAAGAGGGTTGTCCGCGATCATGAACGTCATAGTTAGTTCTAGGGACACGTCTAGGAGCGTGCCTATGAGCACGAGGCTGGTTATCCACATCCTCTTTAATTGGACCCCGATACTGAGGCTCTTGATCCCATCGCATCTTATTGATAGTAGCACTCAATGTTCGAAGTAAGGCAGCCCGTCGTCTAACTATTGTTGGATCTTTTTAAATTTATCATGGACATTACTATGGTCATCACCAACTCTCGACATTTTTTTTCTTTTTTCAAAAACCTACAAAACAAACACCCAACACTCAAAAAGGAAAATTAGCAAACCTCACCGTTAATCACTCAAAAAGAAAAAAAATCAAATTCTCAAAGAGGTAGAATTCAGTCTTGTGAGTTCTTTAGTAGATTCTATATCAACCAATTAGAAAGTTTATGAACCGAAACTACCAAAGAATCCTAATTTGCACTAGGATGCCAAAACTGACGAGACACAAATTAATTTGTGTCGCACCGATGAAGAATTGTGCACACCTTAAAATCCTACTAACACAAGAAACAAGAAGGTTTTAGATAGTGTAAAAGGAGAATAAAGGCAAAACAAATGAAAACCTACAGCTAAGAATCAATAAAAATTGCTGAAATCCAAAAACCTGAAAAACTGCGGAGTAACTTGACAACTTTGTTCGAGGTGTTCCCAATCTCCAAAAATCACGAAATTAAATCTGGAATGTTCTTAAATATTTAATTTTTGATTTGGAAATTTTTGGCACTAAACTCAACCCGCTGAATATTTTTTTAAAATTTTTATTAGATTTTGTCTTTTTCAATTTTTTTACTTTTTCGACAAATTATTTTGCGGGAAATATTTTTTAATATTCAATAAAAGTTCCACAAATATGAATGTAAAATTTCAGATCAATCGAAAAATGTTTACCCACTCGAATGAATTTTTTTCCAAAAAATTTTCTGGGTAAAACTGTTGTTTGTAGTTTAAAAAATAGAGATCAATTTAGAACTCAACCAAGAACACCCAAAACGCCCAAAATCTAATACCAAATGATAGGGGGTTGTGCGCGGACCAAGATCGAGTTGCCAAGTCACGAGAAAACTCCTACGAAGTTCTAGATGATCAGATCTGAAACGAACAGATAATTAAAATTAAATATGATTAGATCTGAAATTAAAATCCCCAAATCAATCAATGCACAACAAGAAACAAACACTCTTAAGAATAAAAAATCTTGGACGCAAAGAACACGGTTTGAAATCGAATTAAATCCCAATCTGCCAAATCTGAGAAGAATAATCACAAATAGAAAGTTAATGTTAAAGTGCAGCAAATCGATTGAATGAAAGATAGAGTTTGGACGGCAAGAACAAAATCTAGGATGTGCAGTGATACGACCATGCCCCAGGCACACTTTTGGATCAGCTCCCTAAGCATTGTTTGCAAATCCATGCGAGCTGAATTAGTTCAATTTCATTTCGTTAAGCTCCGTTTAGCTCGTTTCCAGCTCACTCGAGCTCAAGTCAACTCACTCAAGCTCAATTCAGCTCAATCTTAACCCAATGAGCTTATTTTTAGCTTTCTTTAGCTTGCATTTATTTTGCTGAAATAAACCATTTAATTTGTCATTAGTTAAATTAGTTGTTTATCTTAAGTTAGTTAATTTGTTAAAATCTGGACAAATAATTAATTAAGTGTTTTAATTATATCTAAATTAAATACTTAATTAATTATGATGTTTTAAATATGTCTAAAATTGTTAATATGTATGGCCAAATTTAATGTGCAAATTATTGAGTTCATATGCTGCTAATTTAATGTGTTTGAAATGCATTTAACTTGCTGATTTAATTTGCTGCAGGTTCATGAACGGATTGGTGCAATGTATGGGAGTGTGCATGCACAATTGAGGTTCAATGGATGGCATTTAAAGGAGCACATGCATTTGGGACGTTCATGCTAGAGGGAGTTGCTAAAAGTTCATGTATTTGAAGATTCATGGATCATATTTATGGGGGAAAATACATGGGACGTTTCATGCATGATTCATGCATTTTCAAGATGACCATTCAAGTATTTTAGGCACATTAATGCCTCATTCAGCCAAGGGAGATGTAGGATCATTAAAGAGCAGCACATTCATGGAATTATGGAGATTCTTCAAGGCTAAGGATGCATGAATGCATCAAGTGAAGCATCATGATGGTTCGGCCAATTCATGTACCATCTTCAAGCATGAACTGGATTTTAATGTTATTTGTGTGAACATGTTAAATACCTGTGTGAACAGAATTTAAGTTAGTGTGAACAACATAGATGCCGAATATCAATAGGCATTTTAGGCTTATAAATAGCTTACTTGTTTATTGTAAAAGGTTACAGAATTTGATTATTGAAAACTTGATTGTGAGGTTTCCTCCTATCCTATTTCGTACGAGTCTCGTTCTGACTTATCTAGCTCGCTAGTGGCGTCAACCCGACTTCTTGAACTTATCACCATCCTGGTGTGGCGTTCATCCACCTTTTTATACCTTTGGTTCCTACCTTTCTATAGGTAACGGGTCAAGGTCCATCTTCGACAATCTATTAAACCCACCTTAAGCAATATAAGTCCTGGGGCAATACTTCATATAGTATTGAATCGTTCTTCGCTTGAGTTCTATTTTTCCATTCCATTTTAACTATTAAATTATAAACAATATTTCTTTATTTCACCGAGCCTATCAAACATCTACCCAAACCATCTTTTGAACCCATTTTCTCAACTTCCGCTATAAAAAATCATCTAACTCCATCTATCTACAAAATCGAACAAACTTCTCGTCAACGATCGGGCAATCAAGTGAATCGACTCAATCAACCGAGCCGGATCACATCATTTGGTATCAGAGCTACTAAAACGAGGAGTACCAATGTTCGTATCAAGCTCAGAATAGGTTCGTAACGTAAAAAAAAGTCAAAAAAAAAATTAAAAAAATTGAGTTGGAATTTAATTTTTTTTCTCTTCCTTGTATTTTGTTTACTATTGTATTAGATTTAAAAAAAGAGAGAAGAAATTCAGAAAAAAAATTTCAAAAAAAAGGAAAAAAAAAGAAGTGACAAAAAATCGAGTTAAAAAAAAAGAAGAAAGAAAAAAAAGTGAAAAGTCTTGCGAGTTTTTATCATTATCACTTATTACTCCGATCATCAAGTTTCCCTTCCTACCATTATTTACCCATCCCAATGCCACACTTTAAACCAATTTTCTTCTTTATTCAGCCTACCCTACACCCGACATTATCCCTTGTAACCAATTTGAAACCGACCCTCAAGCAGCAAATTAAGTCTACCGAGACAAATCACGAAATAGTGAGAAGAGGTTGAGTGGAAAAAGGCACGAGTGAAATTACATCAAAGTAAAAGCCAAAATTTGAATGTAAACACGAGTGCGAGTGAAAATCATTATTTCCTTTTCGAGCGAATTTGTGAGGTTTGTGGTAAGGTATTTATTTTCTTTATTATTTTTTTTAACATCTTCTTGTCATTACTTAATCATGTCTTGAGAAACATTTCCCAAATCAGAATTCCAATATTTGATGCAAGAGATGCATAGAATGGTGAAATCAAAATTTGATAAATTGCATGATCGATTGGATCGAGTGGAGGAAAGAGCCCGATGGAAGCCAAACTCACCGGGTGAAGAGACGGAGACAAGATCATCACGAAGTCACACATCCATTGATTTTTTGGGAAGAGATTCATACCATGATTCTTATTCAACGAGGAACTCAAGACGAAGCAAAGCAAGTTTTGAGTTTAAAGCTTTCCGAGGTGACGAACGAGAAATCACAAGTAGTCCTTCGTATGCACCGAGGTATTCGTCCGCCAAGAATCAATCTCGAAGAGGTGATCATTTTTTGTATGAAAGTCGTTCCAATTATACCCAACGAGAGTCATTTCATGCTGATTCATTTGTAACATCTCCATCCTATAATGAAAGAGTGAGGCAAAAAGAAAAAGAAATAAGAAGAAAGGAAAGACAAGAAATGTTGATGAGAGAAAATGAGCATTTATGGAATGAAATCGAGAGACGAAAAAAAGAAATGAAAGAAAAGGAACAAGAAATTGAAAAAGAGAGTGAGATTGAAGAAAGAAACGAGAGTGTAAAAGAAACGAGTGTCATGGAAAAAGAAATTGAGATTGAAAAAGGATGTGAAAAAGAGAAAGAAATTGAAAAAGAAATTGAGATTGAACAAAAGTGTAAGGAAAAAGAGAAAATTGAAAAAGAAAGAAAAGACAATGAGTTAGAAAAAAAACGAGAGAAAAGGAGGCAAAAGAGCAAGAAAAAGTGAGGAATCTGTTTACTAAACCACATGAGAATTTGTCTTGTTTTGTTTCCTCTTTTCAGGTCTCCGGAAGGCCAAGTGACGATAATTTTCAACTCCAATACCTCTCGAAGGAGAGAAGGTTCATTTTGGCTGAAAAAGGTAATGTTCTCAACGATCCTAGTTCGCCTATGCCAAAAGGTAAGCAAGGTATGAATGTTGAAAATTTTAAAGCACTTCTGCCTTACTCGATTGTTGATGGACACACTGTTGATGATTTGGTCTTTAGAAAGAATCTGAACTTTGATGTGGCTATTTGTCATTCTTTGATTGATGATGATCCATTTGTTTTGTCTAATGATAAGAAGATTCTTGCTTTTGAAAAATATCATTTTGATGGTATTGGTTGTTTATCTTTAACTTGCAATGGAATGCATGTTTTGGATGCGCAAGATGAAAGTCCATATAAAATGTTCATTCTCACTGATCATGTTGAGAAGGAATGGAAATGTATTGATGAATACGCCATTGGCAAGATTTTTGATGAAGAGCGAATAAATCAGCACCAACAAAATCTGGAATTGTGTGATCAAAAGTTGACATATCATCTGCTTGGTTGTGTTGATCATGTGGATTATCTAATTTTTGGTGTGAAATTTCCATGTTTTTGTAAATATTTTCGAATAAAATTTAAAGGGTTTGCTTGTTTGAATTTGAGTATGTTAACACCCTCGTTGTTTAATTTGTGTAAATTGTTGGAGATAAAAGGACTCTTTTTGCCATTTGGATCGAGTAGTCAAAATCATGTCTTTAATCCTGGAGTTTGCTATTATGAATCATCCATGAAAGAAAGCAAGCATCGTAAAATTTGTTTGAATGAATGTGTAAACAATCTTTGTTTGTATGATACTTTGTCTTTAAGTTTGAAAATGAGCCATGTGAATCTTGTTGGGTTGTTAAGTCAAAATCAAAATTTTGTTTTCGGAGGATGTTCTCAACTGTGGACTAAAAGATCCGAACATGTTTTGAATGATAATGATTTTGAGTTGCTTAGTGCTTCTATGAAGTCGGTCATGAAATTGCCAAATCAAATTGAAATGGCAAGAGAAAATTTTGTCTTTGACCCCGGTGAACACCATTCTATATCATTGCCTAAGGTAATCGAACCATGGAAAGTTGACTTCCAAAACCATAGCTATCAAATGCCTTCTGATTTATGTTTGTTTCCATCGAAGAAAAAGGTAAGAACGATTTCTATTTTCGACCCCGGTATTGGATTATTTGTTCAAACTGTGAATCAAATCTCAAAAAGTTCCTTTGTGTTTAATCTTCATCGTGTCACTAATTCGTTTTATTCTTTTAAAGGTGACAATGTGAAGTGGTACCCTCCTAAAGAGGGAGGGCATGCGAATGAGCTTCTTTTGATCCGAGTTAATTGTGGCTTTCAGAATCTTCAACGATTTTTCGCGAGTAAATGGCCCGATTTGGGGACAAATCGCTTTAAAGAGGGAGGGGATGATACGACCATGCCCCGGGCACACTTTTGGATCAGCTCCCTAAGCATTGTTTACAAATCCATGCGAGCTGAATTAGTTCAATTTCATTTCGTTAAGCTCCGTTTAGCTCGTTTCCAGCTCACTCGAGCTCAAGTCAACTCACTCAAGCTCAATTCAGCTCAATCTTAACCCAATGAGCTTATTTTTAGCTTTCTTTAGCTTGCATTTATTTTGCTGAAATAAACCATTTAATTTGTCATTAGTTAAATTAGTTGTTTATCTTAAGTTAGTTAATTTGTTAAAATCTGGACAAATAATTAATTAAGTGTTTTAATTATATCTAAATTAAATCCTTAATTAATTATGATGTTTTAAATATGTCTAAAATTGTTAATATGTATGGCCAAATTTAATGTGCAAATTATTGAGTTCATATGCTGCTAATTTAATGTGTTTGAAATGCATTTAACTTGCTGATTTAATTTGCTGCAGGTTCATGAACGGATTGGTGCAATGTATGGGAGTGTGCATGCACAATTGAGGTTCAATGGATGGCATTTAAAGGAGCACATGCATTTGGGACGTTCATGCAAGAGGGAGTTGCTAAAAGTTCATGTATTTGAAGATTCATGGATCATATTTATGGGGGAAAATACATGGGACGTTTCATGCATGATTCATGCATTTTCAAGATGACCATTCAAGTATTTTAGGCACATTAATGCCTCATTCAGCCAAGGGAGATGTAGGATCATTAAAGAGCTGTACATTCATGGAATTATGGAGATTCTTCAAGGCTAAGGATGCATGAATGCATCAAGTGAAGCATCATGATGGTTCGGCCAATTCATGTACCATCTTCAAGCATGAACTGGATTTTATTGCTATTTGTGTGAACATGTTAAATACCTGTGTGAACAGAATTTAAGTTAGTGTGAACAACATAGATGCCGAATATCAATAGGCATTTTAGGCTTATAAATAGCTTACTTGTTTATTGTAAAAGGTTACAGAATTTGATTATTGAAAACTTGATTGTGAGGTTTCCTCCTATCCTATTTCGTACGAGTCTCGTTCTGACTTATCTAGCTCGCTAGTGGCGTCAACCCGACTTCTTGAACTTATCACCACCTGGTGTGGCGTTCATCCACTTTTTTATACCTTTGGTTCCTACCTTTCTATAGGTAACGGGTCAAGGTCCATCTTCGACAATCCATTAAACCCACCTTAAGCAATATAAGTCCCGGGGCAATACTTCATATAGTATTGAATCGTTCTTCGCTTGAGTTCTATTTTTCCATTCCATTTTAACTATTAAATTATAAACAATATTTCTTTATTTCACCGAGCCTATCAAACATCTACCCAAACCATCTTTTGAACCCATTTTCTCAACTTTCGCTATAAAAAATCATCTAACTCCATTATCTACAAAATCGAACAAACTTCTCGTCGACGATCGGGCAATCAAGTGAATCGACTCAATCAACCGAGCCGGATCACATCATGCAGCCGATAAGATCAATTGAAAGAGGAATTAATGAACGCTTCTTGCTTCCAATAAGAACACCGAACAGATCCTTGAAGATTTTGATAGCTGGAATCACAAGAAAGAAATTAAAGGATTAATCAATTAGTTTGACGCAAACAGCAAAGAAATTAAAAGAAACGGACATCAATAAAATAAAGAAAAGTCCTAAGAAGCCTTGAAATCCCAAAAGATTTCACAACTCCCTTCAAACGGCTCTAATCTCCCCTCTAATGAAGAACAATGGCAAGAAGAAGGCTGAAGATGGCTCCCACAATCAAAAAGATTGTTAAAACTACTTCTAAAGAAACTCAAGAGAGAATTCTTGGAGAAAACTCTAAGAGAATTTGATACTTAGCAAAAACTGAAAATTTAATGTATGGTAATGTATTCAATAGGGTGGCCGGCCATGCCTATTAATAGGCCTTCTATCTATTTCCTAATCTCATTAGGAAAACTTAAAAAAACCTAATTAATAAATTAAGAGAGAAATTCGGCCAAGGCATTTTAATGGGCTGCTTGGGTCGAATTTTGACATATAATAATCCTAAAGTCTAAAAATTAAACTAGATATTTAAACAATTAAATCTTTTACAAATTGGGCCACTTTAACAATTTGGCCTGATTTTCAACTAAGTATGGTTTGACTTCTTGGTTGGGCTTGGAATCATCTTATTGGGCCTTGCCTTCAAGAACTTGGGCTTGTAGTCCATCTCCTACCGAAATTGGTTCGTTGATGCTCGTAACGAAGGTCCAATGCGCTTTAGCTGGAAGATTCGATTTCTTGGACCAAGATTTCCAAGATTTGAAATCTTGATTTTCTTGATTCTTGAAATCGCTGCAAACAACAAAATTGGGCCAAGATTCGGTTTCTTGATTTTCTTGAAAACAAGAAAGTGAATCTTGATTTTCTCTTTCTTTCGTGTACGTATCTAAGGCCTTGCTAACAAATTCCTGAATGGTCCATTTAGTTTGGAACTCATTTGTCTGGCCTTTGACGTCGTTATTAGGCCTTGTGGTAATTTGAGTCCATCACGTTCTTGAGCTTAGGTTGGGCCTTTGTGACTAGTATCAAACCATTGCGTAGTCAGAAAACTCGAAAGCAACCAACTTAACTTTCTTGGCCTCAGAATAGTTATGGCATTCAAATATGAGCTCGATCTTTTTCTCCCACTCGAGATAAGCTTCGAGATCCGATCGGCCTTGGAATGAAGGGTTGACAACTTAATGCTTTTCAAGTCATCATCAAACCTCTCTCGGTTTCGTTGGCCTCGGTTGCGTAGGCCTCTCCGTTGGACATTCGCATTGGACCCTTTATCACTTTCGTGTTTAATCAGCTTGGAAGATTCATCATCTAAATCAGATTGCCATCCTCAATTTCTCGGAGGGCTTAAGGGAGTTCTTCTTCGTTGAAAAACAAACACTCAACACTCAAAAAAAACATTAACAAACCTTACCGTTAATCATTCAAAAAGAAAAATCAAATTCTCAAAGAGGTAGAATTCAGTCTTGTGAGTTCTTTAGTGGAGTCTATATCAATCAATTAGAAAGTGTATGAACTGTAACTACCAAATAATCCTAATTGCACTAGGAGTCTAAAAAAGTGACGAGACACCAATTGATTTGTGTCGCACCGAGGAATAATTGTGCACACTTTTAAATCCTACTAACACAAGAAACAAGAAGGTGTTAGATAGTGTAAAGGAAGAATAAAGGCAAAACAAATGAAAACCTACAGCTAAGAATCAATAAAAATTGCTAAAACCCGAAAACTTCATTCGAGGTGTTCCTGATCTCCAAAAATCACGAAATTTAAACTAGAATGTTGATACGAGTCACAAAAGCCCAAATTCTTGAAGGCGAGGCCCAATAAGCAAATTCCCAGCCCAATCAAGAAATCCATCCATACTTAGTTGAAAATCAGGCCAAATTGTCAAAGTGGCCCAAGTTGTAAAGTTTTATTTTTATTTATTTATTTATTTATTTACTTAGTTTAAATTTTTATGTCAATATTCAGTCCAAGAGTCCCAGATAAAATGACCTTTGACCGAATTTCCATATTAAAATAATTAGGAGTTTTTTATTTTAGTTTTCTAATTAGATTAGGACTAGTTATAAGGCCTATTTAAAGGCATGGCTGTCCACCTTGTTAAACACTTATCATTATTATTAAAATTTCAGATTTGTTGAGAGCAAAATTTTCTTTGAGTTTTCTCCAAGATTTCTCTCTTGAGTTTTCTTTAGAAGTTGTTTTAACAATCTTGTGATTGTGGGAGCCATCTTCAACCTTCTTCTTGCCATTGATATTCTTTGGAGGGGAGATTAGAGCCGTTTGAAGGGAGTTGTGAGATCTTTCGAGATTTCAAGGCTTCTTAGGACTTATCTTTTAATTTCTTACTGTCAATTCTTTCTTTATTTCTACTTGTGCTGAATCATTATCTAATCTATTTTCTGTTCTTATTGTGTTTTCAGCCTTTTTCTATCTTAAGGAATCAGCCCAAAAATCCCCAATTTCTAGGGTTTTTCCATACTCTTTTTGGGTGAAATTAGATTGTCGAAATTTGGGGAAAACTATCTGGGTGTTCAATTGGGCAGAATCGCAATCTCTTTTAGGGTTTCAAGATTCCTTATTAACACTTATTTCTATTCTCTATTTGATTCTTTACTGTTTTGGGGATTTTATTTCAGATCTGAAAATTAAAAAATCTAATCTTTTAATTTTCTGTTTCGTTTCAGATCTAATTGTTTAGGGTTTTCATAGGAGTTTCCCGTGACTTGGCAACTCGATCTTGGTCCGCGCGCAACCCCGTATCATTTGGTATCAGATTTTGGGCGTTTTGGGTGTTCTTGGTTGATTTCTAAACTGATCTCTATTTTTTAAAGCATAAACAGCAGTTTTACCCAGAAAAATTGTTAAAAAAATTCATTTGAGTGGGTAAACGTTATCCGATTGATCTGAAATTTTACATACATGTTTTTGGCACTGTGATTGAATATAAAAAAATTATTCCCGCAAAAAAATCAGTCAAAAAATCAAAAAAATACGAAATTCAATAAAAATTTAATAAAAGGTGCAGCGGGTTGAATTTGGTTCCCAAAACTTCCAGATCAAAAATTAAATATATAAGGACACTCCAGATTTAATTTCGTGAAATTTGGAGATCGGGAACACCTCGAACGAAGTTGTCAAGTTACTCCGCAGTCTTTCGGGTTTTCTGTTTTCAACAATTTTTATTGATTCTTAGCTGTAGGTTTTCATTTGTTTGCTTTTTATTATCCTTTTAAAATATCTAACACCTTCTTGTTTCTTGTGTTAGTAGGATTTAAACGTGTGCACAATCCTTCCTCGGTGCAACACGAATCACTTGGTGTCTCGTCAGTTTTTGGCATCCTAGTGCAAATTAGGATTCTTTGGTAGTTTGGTTCACACTCTCTAATTGGTTGATATAAACTCTGATAAAGAACTCACAAGATTGAATTCGACCTCATTGAGAATTTGATTTTTCTTTTTGAGTGATTAATGGTGAGGTTTGCTAACTTTCATTTTTGAGTGTTGAGTGTTTATTTTTTACAGGTTTTGAATATGTCTAAAGGTGATAATAATGATGCACTTATGAAAGTCCAACAACAGTTAGACAGACATACTGCTGCAATCACACAAATAAATGCTACACTTCAAGCATTGAATACTACTTTGAATGAGGTACGAGTGAATCAAAACATCAATATCGAGATCCAATTAAGGAAGATAGGGATAACCAGCCCCATAGGTACAACCCTCAACGTGTCCCTAGAATGGATGATGATTGTCATGATCATGGACAATCATATTTGGCAAAACCAAAGAGCGAGCAGCAACGAGAACATCTCTTTCATACTCGCTGCCACGTACAAGGTAAGCTTTGTAGAGTTATTATTGATGGTGAAAGTTGCTCGAACATAGCCAGCACGACGATGGTGGAAAAGCTTTGCTTAACCACTACCAAGCATCCACAACCTTATCAACTACAAGGGCTTAGCAAGGAAGGCCAATTTAGGGTCACTCAACAAGTGCGCATCGCCTTTTCTATCGGTAAGTATCAAGACGAAGTTGTGTGCGACGTAATGCCTATTCAAGCCTGCCATTTGTTGCTAGGAGAACCGTGGCAACTGGATCAAAAAGTCACTCACGATGGTCGTACCAATAGGTATTCTTTCAAGCATCAAGGAAAGAAACTCACCTTAGTGCCGCTCACTCTGGAACAAGTCCATGAGGACCAAATCAAACTGAAAAATTCTGTTAAAACAAGTGAGGAAAAAGAAAAAGAGCAAAAAGAGATTGAGAGTGAAAAAGAAATTGAAGAAAGAAGAGAAAATGAATTAGAAAAAGAAACAAAAGAAAAAGACGTGGAAAGGGTAGTGAGGAATGTTCCACTAACCAAGATATGAATTTTTCTTGTGTTGCTACTTTTCAGGTTCCCGAAAGATCGAAAGATAACTTTCAACTTCAATACCTCTCAAATGAAAGACGCTTTCATACGATCAACTTAAGCAAAGATGAAATCACACTACATGATCCCGAAGGTAAGCGAGGTAAGGAAATTTTAGAAACCGAGTCCAGTGCAGATTTGAAAATTATTGATAAAACTTTTGGTGACTTAGTTCTTAAAAGATCCCCTCATTTTGATCCGATTAATTGTTACTCTTCGATTGTGGTTGATAAAGTCATTACGAAAAGAAGCGTGATTTGTTATTCTCTTGATTTACCTTGTGTAAAATCCTCGAATTTGTCCAAATCTGTTTTGGAGAATAAGGTAACGAAATTTTCCAAATTTGTTTTCAATTTATATTCGTGCCTTAAACAGTTTATGTGGTTGTACATGAAGTTTGAGTTCCATTTGACAAAGGTTAACTCAACAACGGAGATTCGACTACACTATGCCCCCGATGAGCAAAGGTTTGTTTTAAATGAAAAAGGTAAAATCGACCCTTATTCTTCTGCTTATCGAGGTAAGATGCTTGAAACCTTTGAAACACTTTTGTACTCCTCGGATAGTGATAAAGATCGTGTTGATGAACACTTAGATCGAAACGTGCTTGACTGTCCTATTTTATTTATTGATGATCTATTTGTTTTGATGGTTGATAAAAAGATTCTTGTTTTTGATAATGCATGTGTGAGTGAATCTATAGACCGTTGATTAATGCATGGTATGATTATGCAACTCTGTGAACCATGTGAATCTTTTCAAATCCTACTTGTGACGATTATGTTTACCATTTGATTTATTACTCACAATTTATTCATGGTTTGTGGGAACAATGTGAGACGACTGAATGCCTTAAAACATGTCCATCTTTGTTTCAAATATTTGACGAGGCAGTGGTGAGTAAATTAGATTGTTTGCATGGTAATCTGAATCTGTCCATTCACATGCGTTATACTTGTTCTGTTATGCTTATGATTGGACTACAAGCTTGTTTCCGTTGCTATTTACTATCTCATGGCTATTCTTTTTAGTGGACTCAATTGCCATTAGTCCCGTTCGATAGAGGAAAGTCGAGTTCATTTGATTTTTCAGATTTGAGGACGAATCTTTTTGAGGAAGGGGGGAATGATACGAGTCACAAAAGCCCAAATTCTTGAAGGCGAGGCCCAATAAGCAAATTCCCAGCCCAATCAAGAAATCCATCCATACTTAGTTGAAAATCAGGCCAAATTGTCAAAGTGGCCCAAGTTATAAAGTTTTATTTTTATTTATTTATTTATTTATTTACTTAGTTTAAATTTTTATGTCAATATTCAGTCCAAGAGTCCCAGATAAAATGACCTTTGACCGAATTTCCATATTAAAATAATTAGGAGTTTTTTTTTATTTTAGTTTTCTAATTAGATTAGGACTAGTTATAAGGCCTATTTAAAGGCATGGCTTGATACCGCCACGCTTCAAGTCCAACCTAGCTCGAGCAAGGAGCCTTTGGAGCTGCCTCAAGGTCCAATCACCCGATCACGAGCTAAACAATTCAAGGAGGCTATTTTGGCCTTAGTAGATCAAGTTTGGGGCGAGACTTTGGTTGGACGCATTGACGAAGCTTGGACAAACTCGATGAGCCTTCCTTGCACTTTAATATGAGCTGAATTAACTTCCATTTCAGCTCAATAAGCTCGACTTAGCTCAACTTCAGCTCAAACATTTTCAATTCAGCTCAATATCAACTAGACATTAATTTAATAGCTGAATATTTATTTAAGTCGATTTAATTAGTTTATTACAGCTTATTAATATGTTTGTTGCATGTTTTTAATATGTCAAGTTTTATTACATGATTTAAAATTGCTTTAAAGCTGCAGAATTTAATGAACTGATTTTAGTGTCATTGTTGACCGAATTAATGTGTCTTGTTTTTATTCTTAATTTAGTTCAGCTAAATACCTCATTAATCTTAGTTCTTCCTATTTTTGTAGGTTGGCCGAATGTGGGGGTTCATTTAGCAAGGTGAGCCAAATGTGGAGATTCATTTAGCTTGGTGCATGCACAATAGATTCAATGAACCTGGAGATACATGCATCAAATTGGTGAGCTGAATTTGGCATTCCTAGGTGACTATTCAGTCAAGAGAGCTAATGTTTCCAACTCCAAAGCTGTCAATTAATCCTTTCACATTTGCTGGATGCATCTTGGCTTTTCGGTTCCATGTGTTCACACTCCATGACTCTTCAATGTTGAGCTTTCACACTTAAATTGGCTGCTCATTACCCTCTTAATTGCTGGTCACTTTTCAGCCAAGAGTTGCAACATAAATGAGCTAATTTATGCCCATTGGCCGAACCTAGCTATCCATGCATCATCCAAATTTTTCCAAGTCCAATGCTTCATCTAGAAGGTGTCTAATGGAGCTCCATGTTTAGCCGAATTTAGCTAGTTCATTTAAGTGATTCATTTGCTTAATTTTTAAGGAATGTAAGTGACCATTCAGCTAGCTTAGGTGTTGCTTATAAATAGCTAAAATTTTACTTTGTAAAGGATTTTTGACATTTTTAATTAGCGAATTGCTGCCAAATTTGTGAGGCATTTTCTCTCAAATTTCGTTCGAGACCCGTAAGACTTATCTAAGCTTTTAGTGGCGTCTTTCCGAGTCTTTTTCGAACTTATCACTCCTAAAACCTGAGTGTGGCGTTCACCTTTGATACCTTTGGTTCATACTTTACTAAGTATCGGGTCAAGGTCCTTATTAACCATTTCCAACTCAATTTGGTCCTATAAGTTTCGGGTCGACACTTTTATTCAGTGTTGGTTCACTCTTGACCTTTTGAACCATTACCATTTCGTACCAAATCCTTTACCATTTAGTACCAATTCCCAAATACCAAAACGTACCAAAACCAAATACCATTTTCTAATTAATCTTAAACCGAACTCGACCATTCTAGTCATACCATTTCGACTTAAACCAAATCCATATCCAACTTTGCACGGACTTACTTTACTTCTTGAAACTCAATTATATTCTATCTTGTTCTCGTCTATTCTACTTCTTCGTTTACGATCGGGAACTAAACGACTCGGGTTCAACTACTAAAATGAGGTCGTATCATTTGGTATCAGAGCTGGTAAAAACGAGAAGTACGAGCACTCGAAGTCAATTTGAAATAGGTACGTAAAAAAAAGTTCAAAAAAAAATTGAAAAAAAAATTGAAAAGAAAAAAAAATTGCATACGGTTTAGGTGCGGACGAAAAGAACGTGAAATATCCGTAAAAAAAAAAGAGTTTGGAGACACTTCAATAGAAATTTTTCCAAAATCTCATTTTACACCCTTTTATATCCCCCGTAGTGAAATTTCACGCAATTAAAAAAAATTCGATATAAAAAAAAAAGTGTTTCGAGTTTGTAAGTTTGGCATTTTCTTCCATTCATCTTCTAAGCCACACTTAGCCTAAAGCCTTTCTTGTTTCTTTTAGCCTACCCGTAACCTAACATCAATCCCTTGTAAAGCCATTTGAAGCCAACCCACTGAACTAAGACTAAGTCACTACGAGTCGCTTACGAAATCACGAGAGGAAAGTGAGTGGTAAAAGGCATGAGAGGTACATCAAGTTAAAAGCCAAAATTGAGTGAAACACGAGTGGAGTGATTATTCTTTCTGTGAGAGATTTTGTGAGGATTGTGCTGTGAGGTTTTTATTTACATGTCTCAAAGTCCTGAACGAAATATGGCGGAAGGAGGTGGAAGGCAACCAATCCGAAACATTGCGCCTGGAGGAGGTGGAGTGCCGGATTTGGCTCAACAAGCCTTGTTACGAGAAATCCAACGCATGATCCGAGGTGAGTTAGAATCTATTAACGAACGGTTGGATCGAGTTGAATTGGGAAATCAACGAGAGCGTACACCCCAAGGGCCGCAAAGAGGGCGAGACCAATTGGAAATCAATCAAGACGACCTATATGATCCGAATGAAGTCGAAAGTGATCAAGGATCAAACATAAGTGAAGGCCGAAGAGGTCAAAGGAACCGAGGTAATCGGAATCAAAGACGTATGGATGACGACTTAAGGAACATTAAACTATCCATTCCATCCTTTCAAGGAAAGTCTGATCCGGAAGCTTACTTGGAGTGGGAAAAGAAGATTGAATTGGTCTTCGATTGTCACAACTATTCCGAGATCAAAAAGGTGAAGTTGGCGGCCATAGAATTCTCCGATTATGCTATGATATGGTGGGATCAACTCACTACGAGCCGAAGAAGGAATGGGGAACGACCAATATCCACTTGGGCCGAGATGAAGGCCGTGATGCGACGTCATTTCATTCCCTCCTACTATCATCGGGAACTCTATCAAAAGCTTCAAAATCTCACTCAAGGTTCAAAGAGTGTTGAGGATTATTTCAAAGAGATGGAGATCGCAATGATCGGAGCCGATGTCCAAGAAGATCGTGAAGCAACAATGGCGCGATTCCTTGCTGGTCTCAACCGAGATATCGCTAACATTATGGAACTCCAACATTATGTTGAGATAGTGGACATGGTACACATGGCCATTAAGGTGGAGAAGCAACTCAAGCGAAAGAGTACCACTCGAAGTTTTCCTACCCCAAGCACAACTAGATGGGGGCAAAGTTCGAGTAAAACTAATCCACCAATCCGTGCCAAAGAGCCAATGGTGCCTACCAAAGCAAACAAACCTATGGGCGATACGAGCAAAGGTAAGGCAACCGATTCATTTGCTAATCGTTCAAGAGATATTAAGTGTTTTAAGTGCCTGGGAAGGGGCCATATTGTGAGTCAATGTCCCAACCGCAATGTCATGGTGGTTCGAGCAAATGGAGAAATCGAATCGGAGGAGGAAGAACTTGAAGACGAGCCCAAAATCGTTTCTGAAAGCGATGAAGAAGTTGAACATGCTCTTGATGGAGAACTCCTCGTTGTTAAAAGAAGTCTAAGCATCCAAAGCATCGACGATGAACAACAACGAGAGAACATCTTCCATACTCGTTGTCAAGTACAAGGAAAGCTATGTAGTGTCATCATCGATGGAGGAAGTTGTACGAACGTCGTGAGCACTCTCATGGTGGAAAAATTAAATCTACCAACCACCAAGCATCCAACTCCGTACAAACTTCAATGGCTCAACGATGGAGGAGAGTTAAAGGTGACAAAGCAAGTTCTAGTCTCCTTTTCCATTGGAAATATTCTGATGAAGTGCTTTGCGATGTTGTTCCGATGCACGCGGGTCACTTGTTATTGGGCCGTCCATGGCAATTCGATCGTCGAGTTATGCACGATGGTTACTCAAATCGATATTCTTTCAAGCATCTGGGGAGAAATGTAACCTTAGCACCATTGACGCCAAAGCAAGTTTATGAGGATCAACTTAAGTTGAAAAAATTCTGTAGATCAAATGAGAGAAAAAGAAAAGAGCGAAAATACAAAAGAAAAGAAAATGATAAAAAAAAAGAAAATTCAAAAAAGAGAATGAAAAGAGAGCGATAAAGAAAAAGAAGAAAAAGAAAAAGTGAGTGAAAATTGAATGTCTTTGCAAAAGCAAGTGATGTTCGAAAAGCGTTTTTGGCAAAACAATCGATCCTTGTACTTATGTATAAGGAAAATTTGTTTAATACTAACGACTTATCCGGAGATCCCCCTTCTTCTGTTTTGTCTCTCTTGCAGGATTTCAAAGACGTTTTTCCGGATGAAGTGCCAAGTGGTTTGCCACCACTTCGTGGGATTGAGCACCAAATCGATTTAATGCCCGGAGCTGTTATTCCTAATCGGCCAGCATACCGAACCAATCCCGAAGAAACCAAAGAGCTTCAACGTCAAATCAATGAACTCATGGAAAAGGGCTATATTCGAGAGAGCCTTAGCCCATGCGCTGTACCAGTTTTGTTGGTACCAAAGAAGGACGAAACATGGCGCATGTGCGTCGATTGCCGTGCCGTAAATAAAATCACCATCAAGTATAGGCATCCCATACCGCGTTTAGATGATATGCTCGATGAGTTAAGTGGTGCCAAGTTATTCTCAAAAATTGATCTCAAAAGCTGATACCATCAGATTCGAATGCGCGAAGGTGACGAGTGGAAAATCGCTTTTAAAACGAAACATGGTTTCGTGGTTAGCTCGGAGGGCCTCGAAGTAGATAGCGAAAAGATTAAGGCGATTCAAGAATGGCCGAGACCGACGAGCATAAGTCAAGTGCGAAGCTTCCATGGCCTAGCAAGTTTCTATAGGCGATTTGTACCCAACTTTAGCACGTTGGCTGCACCGTTGACAAGCACTATCAAGAAGAATTTGACTTTTCATTGGGGCGAAGAGCAAGAAAATTCTTTTAATATTATTAAAGATTGTCTTACTAAAGCTCCGTTGTTAGCACTGCCTGATTTTTCTAAAACATTTGAAATTGAGTGTGATGCCTCAGGTGTTGGAATAGGTGCCGTGTTAACTCAAGACGGGAGGCCGATCGCTTACTTTAGTGAAAAGTTGAATGGTGTCGTGCTAAACTACCCCGTTTATGACAAGGAGATGTATGCACTTATCCGCGCTCTCGAGACTTGGCAACACTATTTGTGGCCGAAGGAGTTCGTGATCCATTCGGATCATGAAGCGTTAAAGCACATTAAAGGACAACACAAATTAAACAAACGCCATGCTAAGTGGGTAGAGTATTTGGAGTCATTTCCCTATGTCATTAAGTATAAAAAGGGTAAGGAAAATATCGTAGCTGATGCTCTTTCAAGAAGGTATACCCTTTTGTCGTACTTGGACTCTAAACTGCTTGGTTTTGCATTGTTAAAAGACTTATATCCTACTGATGATGATTTTGGAGAAATATTTGTTGCTTGTGAAAGTGTTGCTATTGATAAGTTTTATAGGAGCGACGGATTCCTTTTTAGAGAAGGAAAATTATGTGTGCCGCGGAGTTCCATACGAGACCTATTAGTACATGAGGCGCATGGTGGAGGCCTTATGGGCCATTTTGGCGTTGGGAAAACCTTAGCAACCCTCCAAGAGCATTTTTATTGGTCGAAAATGAAAAGGGACGTTGAACGAGTGTGTGCGCGATGTGTGACGTGCAAGAAGGCCAAATCCAAGATTAAGTCGCACGGGTTGTATACGCCGCTCCCTATACCCGATGCACCTTGTGATGCGAACCTGGTCGAATCATGTTTCAACCCAACTCGATGTCATCGAGAGTGGCCTAAGCTTGAGGGGCCGAAGTGCAAAATGAAGCCTAATCTCAGCTCGTTGAGCTCAATTCAGCTCATTTCTAGCTCATTGAGCTCATTTGCTTGTTTGAGCTTACTTTGCGTTTTATAATTTTAGTTGCTGGAATAAAATAAATGCAAATTAGTTTATTCAGCTTAAATAATTAAATTGCATTTTAATTCTGGATTTTTTAATTAGAAGGGTTTAAATTGTGTCTAAAGTTGAGACAAATTAATTTCATATTCTAATTAATTTGTCTTAGCTGCTGTTGAATTAAATTTGTGTCTAAGTTATTATTTGTTTTAATGTGTCTTAGATTAGGCAAATTAATTACATGTTTTTAATATGTCTTAGTTAGCACATGACATGAATTTATTCAGCTTATTACATCGTTTTAATGTGTCTTAGTCCAGCTGAATTAATGAGCAGATTTAATGTGTCTTGTTGCTGTCAATTTAAATGTGTCCTAATATGAATTAAATTTATGAATTAAATTGCTTTCAGGTACATGCATGAATTGGCTATGAAGAGAGTTGATGATTCCTTTTCTTCATGTGACTATTCGTGAAGCTCAATGGACCATGAGCTGAATTAAAAATCCGCAATAGTTTTTAGCTTCTCCAAGTGGCTGTTCGTGAAGAGCAATGGACAAAGAGTTGTTCACACAAGGCCATTCATCTCACAAAAACGTTTTCACACCATAAGAGCTATTCATTTTCGTTCATCCACAGTTGGAGGCTGTTGGACATCAAGTGTTCACACACTTGGGCTGTTCGTGTGCTTAAACTACCATTAATTTGGCTGATGCTTATTGATGTGATCTCAATCGCATCATGTTGTGGCACCACTCATTGCTATCATGATTGGCCTAAACACGAGGGCCCCAAGTGCAAGATGAAGCTCAATCTCAGCTCAACAAGCTCAATCTTAGTTTTTCCCAGCTCGATTTAGCTCACATGAGCTTAATTTAGCTTACTTTAGCTCGTTTGAGCTTGGCTTAAGTTTATTTCAACTCATTTATTTTAATGTCTGAATAAATTAAGTAATTTATTAATTTAGCTTAAATTACTACAGCTCATAATTATGTTTTGACTTATTACATGTTTTAAATGTGTCTTGGCCGAATTTAATATGTCTTGTTAAGACTTTATTAAATTTGTCTAATTTAATTTATGTTTAATTAGTGTGTCTAAATTATATTAATGTTTGTTCAGCTAAATTTTATGTGATTTAATTTTGGTTCATGTGTTTTTGTAGGTGAGCTGAATTTGGAGAGTAATTAAACAAGGTTCATGCATGATAGGTTCAATGTATGGGAGTGTGCATGCACAATTGAGGTTCAATGGATGGCATTTAAAGGAGCACATGCATTTGGGACGTTCATGCAAGAGGGAGTTGCTGAAAGTTCATGTATTTGAAGATTCATGGATCATATTTATGGGGGGAAAATACATGGGACGTTTCATGCATGATTCATGCATTTTCAAGATGACCATTCAAGTATTTTAGGCACATTAATGCCTCATTCAGCCAAGGGAGATGTAGGATCATTAAAGAGCTGCACATTCATGGAATTATGGAGATTCTTCAAGGCTAAGGATGCATGAATGCATCAAGTGAAGCATCATGATGGTTCGGCCAATTCATGTACCATCTTCAAGCATGAACTGGATTTTAATGCTATTTGTGTGAACATGTTAAATACCTGTGTGAACAGAATTTAAGTTAGTGTGAACAACATAGATGCCGAATATCAATAGGCATTTTAGGCTTATAAATAGCTTACTTGTTTATTGTAAAAGGTTACAGAATTTGATCAATTAAACTTAATAGAACTTTTGTTCTTGTGAGGTTACCTCCTCTCTTCTTTCGTTCGAGTCTCGAAGCGACTTATCTAGCTTGCTAGTGGTGTCAATCCGAACTCCATTGAACTTATCACCGAATCGGTGTGGCGTTCAACCATATTTTTATACCTTTGGTTCTTACCTCTATATAGGTATTGGGTCAAGGTTCGCTTCTATCCTTCCACAAATTTCACCTTAAGCAATATAAGACTCGGGCAATACTTTTTAGTATTGAACATTCTTGACGTTTAAGTTTTATTTTCCATCTCCATCAATTACCTTTTTCTAACCTACCTTGTTTCTATTCTAAACCGAATTTATCAACACCACACCACTCATCTAAACCCTCTCAAAGCTTCCGCAACCCTTAGCCTAAATCACCCAATTTTGACAACTCCAACTACTCCTCGTAGACGATCGGGCAACTTAAGTGAATCGACTCAATCAACCGAGCCGGATCACATCACTTATTTAGCTACCTAAGGAGGAATTAAAGGCTGCTCATAATGTTTTCAGCTAATCAAACATTGAACAAAATCATTTCAGCTCATTAGTGCAATTATTAGCTGAATTGGAAGACTAAACAACCTGCCCATTGATGTCACCTATGCATAGAAGTTTCCAAATGACTTTTTGGTTATTTCAACAGCCATTTGAGTTCAATTAAGTGTAATTAAGCTGATTGCTTTGAGTTCATTCGGCTGGAACATATTCAGCCTATAAATTGTTGTTTTTGTAATCATTTGAAGGTTACTAATTTTGAGACTTTGATCAATTATGAACTTTTGTTCAATTGGTGAGTATTTCAACTCCCTTTGTTCTCTCTTGACTCCATTGACTTATCAAGACATTCTTGTGGCGTCAATCCTGTCAATTTCGAACTTATCACTTTACTAAAGTGTGGCGTTCAATCCTATATCGTTGGTTCTTATCTCTCATAGATATTGGGTCACGATTAACAATTTTTCATCATTTCAAGCTAACGTAAGATTTGGGTCGATATTGCATATAATATCGGTTCTTTCTTCAGCCTTGAAATCGAACCTACCCTATCCATCCTTTAATCACTTAAATATTTTCTTGTTTCCAGCCAATTTGTTCTTTTCAACCCGACTTGAAAACCTCAACTCATACTCCTTAATTTTAACGATCGGGCACATCAACGACTCGACTCTCATCACCGAGGCCAGGGTCGCATCATTTGGTATCAGAGCTAGCAAAAAATTGAGGAGTACGGACGTTCGTGAAGTTACCGGAGTAAGTGATTAAAAAAATTTTAAAAAAATCGAAAAAAAAAAGTAAAAAAAATTCGTGGATTGAAGTTCTCTATTTGTATTTGGCATTTTGGTGACTTAAAAAAATCAAATTCAAAAACAAATGGTCAGTTCTTGCCAATTGAATTTTAAAGTTCTGTGAAGTGACAAAAGTTTGTACCATCCTTGTAGTTTCGACCCACAAACTCTTTTCTACTATCATTCACTACTTAACCATTCGGCTACACTTTAAACCACTCCAAAATTGTTTTCTAGCCTACCTTTTTGATGTGATCTGGCCCAGGTTAATCGAGTCGTTTCACAAAGTTGCCCGATCGTCTACGAGGAGTAGTTGGAGTTGTCAAAATTGGGTGATTTAGGCTAAGGGTTGCGGAAGCTTTGAGAGGGTTTAGATGAGTGGTTTGGTGTTGATAAATTCGGTTTAGAATAGAAACAAGGTAGGTTAGAAAAAGGTAATTGATGGAGATGGAAAATAAAACTTAAACGTCAAGAATGTTCAATACTAAAAAGTATTGCCCGAGTCTTATATTACTTAAGGTGAAATTTGATGAAGGATAGAAGCGAACCTTGACCCAATACCTATATAGAGGTAAGAACCAAAGGTATAAAAATATGGTTGAACGCCACACCGGTTTGGTGATAAGTTCAATTGAGTTTGGATGGACGCCACTAGCAAGCTAGATAAGTCGCTTCGAGACTCGAACGAAAGAAGAGAGGAGGTAACCTCACAAGAACAAAAGTTCTATTAAGTTTAATAATCAAATTCTGTAACCTTTTACAATAAACAAGTAAGCTATTTATAAGCCTAAAATGCCTATTGATATTCGGCATCTATGTTGTTCACACTAACTTAAATTCTGTTCACACAGGTATTTAACATGTTCACACAAATAGCATTAAAATACAGTTCATGCTTGAAGATGGTACATGAATTGGCCGAACCATCATGATGCTTCACTTGATGAATTCATGCATCCTTAGCCTTGAAGAATCTCCATAATTCCATGAATGTTCAGCTCTTTAATGATCCTACATCTCCCTTGGCTGAATGAGGCATTAATGTGCCTAAAATACTTGAATGGTCATCTTGAAAATGCATGAATCATGCATGAAACGTCCCATGTATTTTCCCCCATAAATATGATCCATGAATCTTCAAATACATGAACTTTCAGCAACTCCCTCTTGCATGAACGTCCCAAATGCATGTGCTCCTTTAAATGCCATCCATTGAACCTCAATTGTGCATGCACACTCCCATACATTGCACCAATCCGTTCATGAACCTGCAGCAAATTAAATCAGCAAGTTAAATGCATTTCAAACACATTAAATTAGCAGCATATGAACTCAATAATTTGTACATTAAATTTGGCCATACATATTAACAATTTTAGACATATTTAAAACATCATAATTAATTAAGTATTTAATTTAGATATAATTAAAACACTTAATTAATTATTTGTCCAGATTTTAACAAATTAACTAACTTAAGATAAACAACTAATTTAACTAATGACAAATTAAATGGTTTATTTCAGCAAAATAAATGCAAGCTAAAGAAAGCTAAAAATAAGCTCATTGGGTTAAGATTGAGCTGAATTGAGCTTGAGTGAGTTGACTTGAGCTCGAGTGAGCTGGAAACGAGCTAAACGGAGCTTAACGAAATGAAATTGAACTAATTCAGCTCGCATGGATTTGCAAACAATGCTTAGGGAGCTGATCCAAAAGTGTGCCCGGGGCATGGTCGTATCATCTCCTCCCTCTTTAAAGCGATTTGTCCCCAAATCGGGCCATTTACTCGCGAAAAATCGTTGAAGATTCTGAAAGCCACAATTAACTCGGATCAAAAGAAGCTCATTCGCATGCCCTCCCTCTTTAGGAGGGTACCACTTCACATTGTCACCTTTAAAAGAATAAAACGAATTAGTGACACGATGAAGATTAAACACAAAGGAACTTTTTGAGATTTGATTCACAGTTTGAACAAATAATCCAATACCGGGGTCAAAAATAGAAATCGTTCTTACCTTTTACTTCGATGGAAACAAACATAAATCACAAGGCATTTGATAGCTATGGTTTTGGAAGTCAACTTTCCATGGTTCGATTACCTTAGGCAATGATATAGAATGGTGTTCACCGGGGTCAAAGACAAAATTTTCTCTTGCCATTTCAATTTGATTTGGCAATTTCATGACCGACTTCATAGAAAGAGCACTAAGCAACTCAAAATCATTATCATTCAAAACATGTTCGGATGTTTTAGTCCACAGTTGAGAACATCCTCCGAAAACAAAATTTTGATTTTGACTTAACAAACCAACAAGATTCACATGGCTCATTTTCAAACTCAAAGACAAAGTATCATACAAACAAAGATTGTTTACACATTCATTCAAACAAATTTTATGATGCTTGCTTTCTTTCATGGATGATTCATAATAGCAAACTCCAGGATTAAAGACATGATTTTGACTACTCGATCCAAATGGCAAAAAGAGTCCTTTTATCTCCAACAATTTACACAAATTAAACAACGAGGGTGTTAACATACTCAAATTCAAACAAGCAAACCCTTTAAATTTCATTCGAAAAGATTCACAAAAACATGGAAATTTCACACCAAAAATTAGATAATCCACATGATCAACACAACCAAGCAGATGATATGTCAACTTTTGATCACACAATTCCAGATTTTGTTGGTGCTGATTTATTCGCTCTTCATCAAAAATCTTGCCAATGGCGTATTCATCAATACATTTCCATTCCTTTTCAACATGATCAGTGAGAATGAACATTTTATATGGACTTTCATCTTGCGCATCCAAAACATGCATTCCATTGCAAGTTAAAGATAACAACCAATACCATCAAAATGATATTTTTCAAAAGCAAGAATCTTCTTATCATTAGACAAAACAAATGGATCATCATCAATCAAAGAATGACAAATAGCCACGTCAAAGTTCAGATTCTTTCTAAAGACCAAATCATCAACAGTGTGTCCATCAACAATCGAGTAAGGCAGAAGTGCTTTAAAATTTTCAACATTCATACCTTGCTTACGTTTTGGCATAGGCGAACTAGGATCGTTGAGAACATTACCTTTTTCAGCCAAAATGAACCTTCTCTCCTTCGAGAGGTATTGGAGTTGAAAATTATCGTCACTTGGCCTTCCGGAGACCTGAAAAGAGGAAACAAAACAAGACAAATTCTCATGTGGTTTAGTAAACAGATTCCTCACTTTTTCTTGCTCTTTTGCCTCCTTTTCTCTCGTTTGTTTTTCTAACTCATTGTCTTTTCTTTCTTTTTCAATTTTCTCTTTTTCCTCACACTTTTGTTCAATCTCAATTTCTTTTTCGATTTCTTTCTCTTTTTCACATCCTTTTTCAATCTCAATTTCTTTTTCCACGACACTCGTTTCTTTTACACTCTCGTTTCTTTCTTCAATCTCACTCTCTTTTTCAATTTCTTGTTCCTTTTCTTTCATTTCTTTTTTTCGTCTCTCGATTTCATTCCATATATGCTCATTTTCTCTCATCAACATTTCTTGTCTTTCCTTTCTTCTTATTTCTTTTTCTTTTTGCCTCGCTCTTTCATTATAGGATGGAGATGTTACAAATGAATCAGCACGAAATGAATCTCGTTAGGTATAATTGGAACGACTTTCATACAAAAAATGATCACCTCTTCGAGATTGATTCTTGGCGGACGAATACCTCGGTGCATACGAAGGACTACTTGTGATTTCTCGTTCGTCACCTCGGAAAGCTTTAAACTCAAAACTTGCTTTGCTTTGTCTTGAGTTCCTCGTTGAATAGGAATCATGGTATGAATCTCTTCCCAAAAAATCAATGGATGTGTGCCTTCGTGATGATCTTGTCTCCGTCTCTTCACCCGGTGAGTTTGGCTTCCATCGGGCTCTTTCCTCCATTCGATCCAATCGATCATGCAATTTATCAAATTTTGATTTCACCATTCTACGCATCTCTTGCATCAAATATTGGAATTCTGATTCGGGAAATGTTTCTCGAGACATGATTAAGTAATGACAAGAAGATGTCAGAAAAAATAATAAAGAAAATAAATACCTTACCACAAACCTCACAAATTCGCTCGAAAAGGAAATAATGATTTTCACTCGCACTCGTGTTTACATTCAAATTTTGGCTTTTTCTTTGATGTAATTTCACTCGTGCCTTTTTCCACTCAACCTCTTCTCACAATTTCGTGATTTGTCTCGGTAGACTTAATTTGCTGCTTGAGGGTCGGTTTCAAATTGGTTACAAGGGATAATGTCGGGTGTAAGGTAGGCTGAATAAAGAAGAAAATTGGTTTAAAGTGCGGCGTTGGGATGGGTAAATAATGGTAGGAAGGGAAACTTGATGATCGGAGTAATAAGAGATGAAAATAAAACTCACAAGACTTTTCACTTTTTTTGTTCTTTTTTTACTTTTTTTTACTTTTTTTGCTCACTTCTTTTTTTTTTTTGAATTTTGATTTTTTTGATACTCCAATACAATAGTAAGGTAAATACAATAAAGAAAAGAGAAAATAAAATAAAATTACAACTCGAGATTTTTTTGATTTTTTTTTAAACTTTTTTTTACAAACCTATCTTTCGAGATAGCTACGAACGTCGGTGCTCCTCATTTTGCAAGCTCTGATACCAGATGATGTGATCCGGCCCAGGTTAATCGAGTCGTTTCACAAAGTTGCCCGATCGTCTACGAGGAGTAGTTGGAGTTGTCAAAATTGGGTGATTTAGGCTAAGGGTTGCGGAAGCTTTGAGAGGGTTTAGATGAGTGGTTTGGTGTTGATAAATTCGGTTTAGAATAGAAACAAGGTAGGTTAGAAAAAGGTAATTGATGGAGATGGAAAATAAAACTTAAACGTCAAGAATGTTCAATACTAAAAAGTATTGCCCGAGTCTTATATTGCTTAAGGTGAAATTTGATGAAGGATAGAAGCGAACCTTGACCCAATACCTATATAGAGGTAAGAACCAAAGGTATAAAATATGGTTGAACGCCACACCGGTTTGGTGATAAGTTCAATTGAGTTTGGATGGACGCCACTAGCAAGCTAGATAAGTCGCTTCGAGACTCGAACGAAAGAAGAGAGGAGGTAACCTCACAAGAACAAAAGTTCTATTAAGTTTAATAATCAAATTCTGTAACCTTTTACAATAAACAAGTAAGCTATTTATAAGCCTAAAATGCCTATTGATATTCGGCATCTATGTTGTTCACACTAACTTAAATTCTGTTCGCACAGGTATTTAACATGTTCACACAAATAGCATTAAAATACAGTTCATGCTTGAAGATGGTACATGAATTGGCCGAACCATCATGATGCTTCACTTGATGAATTCATGCATCCTTAGCCTTGAAGAATCTCCATAATTCCATGAATGTTCAGCTCTTTAATGATCCTACATCTCCCTTGGCTGAATGAGGCATTAATGTGCCTAAAATACTTGAATGGTCATCTTGAAAATGCATGAATCTGATACGACCATGCCCCGGGCACACTTTTGGATCAGCTCCCTAAGCATTGTTTGCAAATCCATGCGAGCTGAATTAGTTCAATTTCATTTCGTTAAGCTCCGTTTAGCTCGTTTCCAGCTCACTCGAGCTCAAGTCAACTCACTCAAGCTCAATTCAGCTCAATTTTAACCCAATGAGCTTATTTTTAGCTTTCTTTAGCTTGCATTTATTTGCTGAAATAAACTATTTAATTTGTCATTAGTTAAATTAGTTGTTTATCTTAAGTTAGTTAATTTGTTAAAATCTGGACAAATAATTAATTAAGTGTTTTAATTATATCTAAATTAAATACTTAATTAATTATGATGTTTTAAATATGTCTAAAATTGTTAATATGTATGGCCAAATTTAATGTGCAAATTATTGAGTTCATATGCTGCTAATTTAATGTGTTTGAAATGCATTTAACTTGCTGATTTAATTTGCTGCAGGTTCATGAACGGATTGGTGCAATGTATGGGAGTGTGCATGCACAATTGAGGTTCAATGGATGGCATTTAAAGGAGCACATGCATTTGGGACGTTCATGCAAGAGGGAGTTGCTGAAAGTTCATGTATTTGAAGATTCATGGATCATATTTATGGGGGAAAATACATGGGACGTTTCATGCATGATTCATGCATTTTCAAGATGACCATTCAAGTATTTTAGGCACATTAATGCCTCATTCAGCCAAGGGACATGTAGGATCATTAAAGAGCTGCACATTCATGGAATTATGGAGATTCTTCAAGGCTAAGGATGCATGAATGCATCAAGTGAAGCATCATGATGGTTCGGCCAATTCATGTACCATCTTCAAGCATGAACTGGATTTTAATGCTATTTGTGTGAACATGTTAAATACCTGTGTGAACAGAATTTAAGTTAGTGTGAACAACATAGATGCCGAATATCAATAGGCATTTTAGGCTTATAAATAGCTTACTTGTTTATTGTAAAAGGTTACAGAATTTGATTATTGAAAACTTGATTGTGAGGTTTCCTCCTATCCTATTTCGTACGAGTCTCGTTCTGACTTATCTAGCTCGCTAGTGGCGTCAACCCGACTTCTTGAACTTATCACCATCCTGGTGTGGCGTTCATCCACCTTTTATACCTTTGGTTCCTACCTTTCTATAGGTAACGGGTCAAGGTCCATCTTCGACAATCCATTAAACCCACCTTAAGCAATATAAGTCCCGGGGCAACACTTCATATAGTATTGAATCGTTCTTCGCTTGAGTTCTATTTTTCCATTCCATTTTAACTATTAAATTATAAACAATATTTCTTTATTTCACCGAGCCTATCAAACATCTATCCAAACCATCTTTTGAACCCATTTTCTCAACTTCCGCTATAAAAATCATCTAACTCCATCTATCTACAAATCGAACAAACTTCTCGTCAACGATCGGGCAATCAAGTGAATCGACTCAATCAACCGAGCCGGATCACATCATTTGGTATCAGAGCTTGCAAAATGAGGAGCACCGATGTTCGTAGCTATCTCGAAAGATAGGTTTGTAAAAAAAATTTCAAAAAAAAATCAAAAAATCTCAAGTTGTAATTTTATTTTATTTCTCTTTTCTTTATTGTATTTACCTTACTATTGTATTGGAGTATCACAAAAAAATCGAAATTCAAAAAAAAAAGAAGTGAGCAAAAAAAGAAAAAAAAAGTAAAAAAAAGAACAAAAAAAAAGTGAAAAGTCTTGCGAGTTTTATTTTCATCTCTTATTACTCCGATCATCAAGTTTCCCTTCCTACCATTATTTACCCATCCCAACGCCACACTTTAAACCAATTTTCTTCTTTATTCAGCCTACCCTACACCCGACATTATCCCTTGTAACCAATTTGAAACCGACCCTCAAGCAGCAAATTAAGTCTACCAAGACAAATCACGAAATTGTGAGAAGAGGTTCAATGGAAAAAGGCACGAGTGAAATTACATCAAAGAAAAAGCCAAAAATTGAATGTAAACACGAGTGCGAGTGAAAATCATTATTTCCTTTTCGAGCGAATTTGTGAGGTTTGTGGTAAGGTATTTATTTTCTTTATTATTTTTTTCTGACATCTTCTTGTCATTACTTAATCATGTCTCGAGAAACATTTCCCGAATCAGAATTCCAATATTTGATGCAAGAGATGCGTAGAATGGTGAAATCAAAATTTGATAAATTGCATGATCGATTGGATCGAGTGGAGGAAAGAGCCCGATGGAAGCCTAACTCACCGGGTGAAGAGACGGAGACAAGATCATCACGAAGGCACACATCCATTGATTTTTTGGGAAGAGATTCATACCATGATTCCTATTCAACGAGGAATTCAAGACGAAGCAAAGCAAGTTTTGAGTTTGAAGCTTTCCGAGGTGACGAACGAGAAATCACAAGTAGTCCTTCGTATGCACTGAGGTATTCGTCCGCCAAGAATCAATCTCGAAGAGGTGATCATTTTTTGTATGAAAGTCATTCCAATTATACCCAACGAGAGTCATTTCGTGCTGATTCATTTGTAACATCTCCATCCTATAATGAAAGAGCGAGGCAAAAAGAAAAAGAAATAAGAAGAAAGGAAAGACAAGAAATGTTGATGAGAGAAAATGAGCATATATGGAATGAAATCGAGAGACGAAAAAAAGAAATGAAAGAAAAGGAACAAGAAATTGAAAAAGAGAGTGAGATTGAAGAAAGAAACGAGAGTGTAAAAGAAACGAGTGTCATGGAAAAAGAAATTGAGATTGAAAAAGGATGTGAAAAAGAGAAAGAAATCGAAAAAGAAATTGAGATTGAACAAAAGTGTGAGGAAAAAGAGAAAATTGAAAAAGAAAGAAAAGACAATGAGTTAGAAAAACAAACGAGAGAAAAGGAGGCAAAAGAGCAAGAAAAAGTGAGGAATCTGTTTACTAAACCACATGAGAATTTGTCTTGTTTTGTTTCCTCTTTTCAGGTCTCTGGAAGGCCAAGTGATGATAATTTTCAACTCCAATACCTCTCGAAGGAGAGAAGGTTCATTTTGGCTGAAAAAGGTAATGTTCTCAACGATCCTAGTTCGCCTATGCCAAAAGGTAAGCAAGGTATGAATGTTGAAAATTTTAAAGCACTTCTGCCTTACTCGATTGTTGATGGACACACTGTTGATGATTTGGTCTTTAGAAAGAATCTGAACTTTGACGTGGCTATTTGTCATTCTTTGATTGATGATGATCCATTTGTTTTGTCTAATGATAAGAAGATTCTTGCTTTTGAAAAATATCATTTTGATGGTATTGGTTGTTTATCTTTAACTTGCAATGGAATGCATGTTTTGGATGTGCAAGATGAAAGTCCATATAAAATGTTCATTCTCACTGATCATGTTGAAAAGGAATGGAAATGTATTGATGAATACGCCATTGGCAAGATTTTTGATGAAGAGCGAATAAATCAGCACCAACAAAATCTGGAATTGTGTGATCAAAAGTTGACATATCATTTGCTTGGTTGTGTTGATCATGTGGATTATCTAATTTTTGGTGTGAAATTTCCATGTTTTTGTAAATCTTTTCGAATGAAATTTAAAGGGTTTGCTTGTTTGAATTTGAGTATGTTAACACCCTCGTTGTTTAATTTGTGTAAATTGTTGGAGATAAAAGGACTCTTTTTGCCATTTGGATCGAGTAGTCAAAATCATGTCTTTAATCCTGGAGTTTGCTATTATGAATCATCCATGAAAGAAAGCAAGCATCGTAAAATTTGTTTGAATGAATGTGTAAACAATCTTTGTTTGTATGATACTTTGTCTTTAAGTTTGAAAATGAGCCATGTGAATCTTGTTGGTTTGTTAAGTCAAAATCAAAATTTTGTTTTCGGAGGATGTTCTCAACTGTGGACTAAAAGATCCGAACATGTTTTGAATGATAATGATTTTGAGTTGCTTAGTGCTCTTTCTATGAAGTCGGTCATGAAATTGCCAAATCAAATTGAAATGGCAAGAGAAAATTTTGTCTTTGACCCCGGTGAACACCATTCTATATCATTGCCTAAGGTAATCGAACCATGGAAAGTTGACTTCCAAAACCATAGCTATCAAATGCCTTGTGATTTATGTTTGTTTCCATCGAAGAAAAAGGTAAGAACGATTTCTATTTTTGACCCCGGTATTGGATTATTTGTTCAAACTGTGAATCAAATCTCAAAAAGTTCCTTTGTGTTTAATCTTCATCGTTTCACTAATTCATTTTATTCTTTTAAAGGTGACAATGTGAAGTGGTACCCTCCTAAAGAGGGAAGGCATGCGAATGAGCTTCTTTTGATCCGAGTTAATTGTGGCTTTCAGAATCTTCAACGATTTTTCGCGAGTAAATGGCCCGATTTGGGGACAAATCGCTTTAAAGAGGGAGGGGATGATACGACCATGCCCCGGGCACACTTTTGGATCAGCTCCCTAAGCATTGTTTTCAAATCCATGCGAGCTGAATTAGTTCAATTTCATTTCGTTAAGCTCCGTTTAGCTCGTTTCCAGCTCACTCGAGCTCAAGTCAACTCACTCAAGCTCAATTCAGCTCAATTTTAACCCAATGAGCTTATTTTTAGCTTTCTTTAGCTTGCATTTATTTTGCTGAAATAAACCATTTAATTTGTCATTAGTTAAATTAGTTGTTTATCTTAAGTTAGTTAATTTGTTAAAATCTGGACAAATAATTAATTAAGTGTTTTAATTATATCTAAATTAAATACTTAATTAATTATGATGTTTTAAATATGTCTAAAATTGTTAATATGTATGGCCAGATTTAATGTGCAAATTATTGAGTTCATATGCTGCTAATTTAATGTGTTTGAAATGCATTTAACTTGCTGATTTAATTTGCTGCAGGTTCATGAACGGATTGGTGCAATGTATGGGAGTGTGCATGCACAATTGAGGTTCAATGGATGGCATTTAAAGGAGCACATGCATTTGGGACGGTCATGCAAGAGGGAGTTGCTGAAAGTTCATGTATTTGAAGATTCATGGATCATATTTATGGGGGAAAATACATGGGACGTTTCATGCATGATTCATGCATTTTCAAGATGACCATTCAAGTATTTTAGGCACATTAATGCCTCATTCAGCCAAGGGAGATGTAGGATCATTAAAGAGCTGCACATTCATGGAATTATGGAGATTCTTCAAGGCTAAGGATGCATGAATGCATCAAGTGAAGCATCATGATGGTTCGGCCAATTCATGTACCATCTTCAAGCATGAACTGGATTTTAATGCTATTTGTGTGAACATGTTAAATACCTGTGTGAACAGAATTTAAGTTAGTGTGAACAACATAGATGCCGAATATCAATAGGCATTTTAGGCTTATAAATAGCTTACTTGTTTATTGCAAAAGGTTACAGAATTTGATTATTGAAAACTTGATTGTGAGGTTTCCTCCTATCCTATTTCGTACGAGTCTCGTTCTGACTTATCTAGCTCGCTAGTGGCGTCAACCCGACTTCTTGAACTTATCACCATCCTGGTGTGGCGTTCATCCACCTTTTTATACCTTTGGTTCCTACCTTTCTATAGGTAACGGGTCAAGGTCCATCTTCGACAATCCATTAAACCCACCTTAAGCAATATAAGTCCCGGGGCAATACTTCATATAGTATTGAATCATTCTTTGCTTGAGTTCTATTTTTCCATTCCATTTTAACTATTAAATTATAAACAATATTTCTTTATTTCACCGAGCCTATCAAACATCTATCCAAACCATCTTTTGAACCCATTTTCTCAACTTCCGCTATAAAAAATCATCTAACTCCATCTATCTACAAAATCGAACAAACTTCTCGTCAACGATCGGGCAATCAAGTGAATCGACTCAATCAACCGAGCCGGATCACATCAGAATCATGCATGAAACGTCCCATGTATTTTCCCCCATAAATATGATCCATGAATCTTCAAATACATGAACTTTCAGCAACTCCCTCTTGCATGAACGTCCCAAATGCATGTGCTCCTTTAAATGCCATCCATTGAACCTCAATTGTGCATGCACACTCCCATACATTGCACCAATCCGTTCATGAACCTGCAGCAAATTAAATCAGCAAGTTAAATGCATTTCAAACACATTAAATTAGCAGCATATGAACTCAATAATTTGCACATTAAATTTGGCCATACATATTAACAATTTTAGACATATTTAAAACATCATAATTAATTAAGTATTTAATTTAGATATAATTAAAACACTTAATTAATTATTTGTCCAGATTTTAACAAATTAACTAACTTAAGATAAACAACTAATTTAACTAATGACAAATTAAATGGTTTATTTCAGCAAAATAAATGCAAGCTAAAGAAAGCTAAAAATAAGCTCATTGGGTTAAGATTGAGCTGAATTGAGCTTGAGTGAGTTGACTTGAGCTCGAGTGAGCTGGAAACGAGCTAAACGGAGCTTAACGAAATGAAATTGAACTAATTCAGCTCGCATGGATTTGCAAACAATGCTTAGGGAGCTAATCCAAAAGTGTGCCCGGGGCATGGTCGTATCACTTTTGTCCCAACATCTACTCCCACCCTTACATTAAGTATTGAAGCCGACTCCACCCAGATTGCTGATTCGTCTAAGGAAGTCCAATGAGAACTTAGAGACGTGAACTAGAGGGGTAAAAGGCAAGAGTGATTGGTGAGACCATTTGAGAGAAGAAAAGCCAAAGCGAGTGTAAACCCGAGTGGAGTGAAATTTTCTTTTCGAGTGACTTGCGAGATTTTGTGGTGAGGTATCTAATTCTCTGATATTATTCTTTTAACATTTCTTCTTTCAATTAATAATCATGTCTCAAGAAGAATTCTCCGTTGATGAATTTCAATATTTGGTGAACGAGATGGGCCGAATGTTGGAGGAAAAACTAAGTCCATTAAAAAGACGTTTAGATCGAGTGGAGGCAAAGGCCCGACGGAAACAAAATCCGCCAAGTCAAGAAATAGAGTCGAGATCATCACGGCAATACGTGTCCTAAGACTACTCACTAAGAGATTCTTATCGGGATTCCTATTCGTCAAGGAATACAAGACGTGATAGCCTTGAGCATGTGATTTTTCGATATGACGAACAAGAAAGGACGAGTTATTCCTCGTACGCTTCGAAGAAGGCCTTACCAAAAGATTGTACTCGAAGAAATGGACAAAAGGCCTACGAAAATATTTTCTCTTTCTTTGAGTCAAATGGTTATCTTTTTGATTCTTTTGTGTCATCCGCACATTGTAATGAATTCGAAAAAGAAAGTGAAGAAGAAAAAGAAAACAAAAAAGAAAACGAAAACGAAAAAGTGAGAGAAAAAGAAAATGAAGAAAAGAAAATTGAAAAAGAAAAATATGAAAATGAGATTTCAAAAACAAAAGAGAGTGAAAAGCAAAATGAGATTGAAAAAGAAAGAGAGTTTGAAAAGAAAACGAGTGAAGAAGAAGAGAGTGCTCAAACACAAGGGAGGGATATTTTTGTTAACCCCCATTTGAAATTGCCTTGTGATTTTTCTTCATTTCAGGTTTGCAAGTTTCCACCGATAGACAGGTTCCAGCTTCATTACCTTTCTACCGAGAGACGTTTTCAATTGATTGAACAAGGTAAAACTGATCCTCGTCTTCCCGCCTCTAATGGTAAGCAAGGTGAAGTTTCTCTATTCTCTAAACAACTTCATTCAACTCGTATTGATGATTTTTCTCATGACTTGAATTTTGAAAAGGTACTGTATGTTATAGTCAATAATTGCCATTCTTTGATTGATGACTATAAATTTGCTCTGAATGATGACAAGAAAACTATCATTTTCGAAAAACATAATGTTGATGAATTTGTTGGTGAATCAATAGGCAATCGTCCACTGCAAGGTTTAATTTTGCACAAACATGAATCAAATAGAATTTCTCTTTTACTTGACTGTACTGAAAATGTGTGTTCATTGAATTGTCGTGAAAAATTAATTTGCTTGAACAATGATGTGTGGATAAGATCTGAGACATATGAATGTTTGACAACATGTATGTCTACTTCACCTTTGATACGATTATGCGAAATAATGATGACATGTAACATGATTAATTCCTTTGATCATAATGTTGGCATATCAGAACGGTTTGATAATTTGAGGTATACAAGTTTTGATCGAATAGGACTAAGGGGTCATAATCGATTTAATAAATTTTCCATGTCTTATGGATGCAACTTGAGCTTGAATCCTTTGTCCTTCCTACTGCCGAATATGGGGAGTCAATTTGAAAAGGTAAGACCCTTTTATACTTTTGAACTCGATAATGGTTTATTTGCTCAAGTTTGGAATGCGAATTCAGAAAGCCTTTGTAAGTTTACAATTCATCGTGTCCTTAATCATTTTCTTTATCGTGAAGATGACACATTTAAACGTCATATCCCTATAGAGGGAGGGCCTGCAAATAACCTGACTTGTGTTCAAGTTATGTGTGCATTTTAGGATCTTGGGAGCAACATTGCCAGTACCGTCAACCAAGGGGGTTGTGACGGTGAAAAATTTTTCTCGAGCAAGTGGCCCGATTTGAGGACAAATCGTCTTCAAGAGGGAGGGAATGATGCGAACCTGGTCGCATCATGTTTCAACCCAACTCGATGTCATCGAGAGTGGCCTAAGCTTGAGGGGCCGAAGTGCAAAATGAAGCCTAATCTCAGCTCGTTGAGCTCAATTCAGCTCATTTCCAGCTCATTGAGCTCATTTGCTTGTTTGAGCTTACTTTGTGTTTTATAATTTTAGTTGCTGGAATAAAATAAATGCAAATTAGTTTATTCAGCTTAAATAATTAAATTGCATTTTAATTCTGGATTTTTTAATTAGAAGGGTTTAAATTGTGTCTAAAGTTGAGACAAATTAATTTCATATTCTAATTAATTTGTCTTAGCTGCTGTTGAATTAAATTTGTGTCTAAGTTATTATTTGTTTTAATGTGTCTTAGATTAGGCAAATTAATTACATGTTTTTAATATGTCTTAGTTAGCACATGACATGAATTTATTCAGCTTATTACATCATTTTAATGTGTCTTAGTCCAGCTGAATTAATGAGCAGATTTAATGTGTCTTGTTGCTGTCAATTTAAATGTGTCCTAATATGAATTAAATTTATGAATTAAATTGCTTTCAGGTACATGCATGAATTGGCTATGAAGAGAGTTGATGATTCCTTTTCTTCATGTGACTATTCGTGAAGCTCAATGGACCATGAGCTGAATTAAAAATCCAGCAATAGTTTTTAGCTTCTCCAAGTGGCTGTTCGTGAAGAGCAATGGACAAAGAGTTGTTCACACAAGGCCATTCATCTCACAAAAACGTTTTCACACCATAAGAGCTATTCATTTTCGTTCATCCACAGTTGGAGGCTGTTGGACATCAAGTGTTCACACACTTGGGCTGTTCGTGTGCTTAAACTACCATTAATTTGGCTGATGCTTATTTAGCTACCTAAGGAGGAATTAAAGGCTGCTCATAATGTTTTCAGCTAATCAAACATTGAACAAAATCATTTCAGCTCATTAGTGCAATTATTAGCTGAATTGGAAGACTAAACAACCTGCCCATTGATGTCACCTATGCATAGAAGTTTCCAAATGACTTTTTGGTTATTTCAACAGCCATTTGAGTTCAATTAAGTGTAATTAAGCTGATTGCTTTGAGTTCATTCGGCTGGAACATATTCAGCCTATAAATTGTTGTTTTTGTAATCATTTGAAGGTTACTAATTTTTAGACTTTGATCAATTATGAACTTTTGCTCAATTGGTGAGTATTTCAACTCCCTTTGTTCTCTCTTGACTCCATTGACTTATCAAGACATTCTTGTGGCGTCAATCCTGTCAATTTCGAACTTATCACTTTACTAAAGTGTGGCGTTCAATCCTATATCGTTGGTTCTTATCTCTCATAGATATTGGGTCACGATTAACAATTTTTCATCATTTCAAGCTAACGTAAGATTTGGGTCGATATTGCATATAATATCGGTTCTTTCTTCAGCCTTGAAATCGAACCTACCCTATCCATCCTTTAATCACTTAAATATTTTCTTGTTTCCAGCCAATTTGTTCTTTTCAACCTGACTTGAAAACCTCAACTCATACTCTTTAATTTTAACGATCGGGCATATCAACGACTCGACTCTCATCACCGAGGCCGGGGTCGCATCACCTTGGGAGGACATTTACATGGATTTTGTCCTTGGATTGCCTAGGACTAAAACGGGGAAGGACTCTATTTTTGTTGTTGTTGATCGCTTTTCCAAAATGTCTCATTTTATTCCTTGTTCAAAAACTGATGATGCCATTCATATTGCTAATCTTTTCTTTAAGGAAATTGTTCGTTTACATGGCATCCCGAGGACGATTGTTTCTGATCGAGATGCGAAGTTTTTGAGCCATTTTTGGAGATCGCTTTGGGGAAAGCTTGGAACTAAGTTGTTGTTTTCAACCACTTGCCACCCCCAAACAGATGGACAAACGGAAGTGGTCAACAGGGTGCTATCAACTTTGTTACGAGCCATCATACGGAAAAATCTTAAGTCGTGGGAGGAGTGTTTGCCACATGTAGAATTTGCGTATAATCGATCCGTTCACTCGGCAACCAAACATTCTCCTTTTGAAATTGTTTATGGATTTAATCCGTTAACTCCTTTAGATTTAGTATCTTTACCTAACGATCAACTTATTCATGCAGATGCTAAAAAGAAGTCCGAGTATGTAAAGGAGTTACATCGGAAAGTTCGAGCCAACATTGAAGCAAGAACTGAAAGTTATACTAGGAAAGCGAACAAGGGTCGTAAAAGAATTATCTTCGAACCTGGTGATTGGGTTTGGGTTCACATGAGAAAGGAACGTTTTCCCGCCCAACGAAGGTCAAAGCTACTACCGCGTGGTGATGGCCCTTTTCAAGTCTTGGAACGAATCAACGAGAATTCTTATCGACTTGATCTACCAGGTGAGTATAACATAAGTGCAAGTTTTAATGTCTCTGACTTATCCCCTTTTGATGCAGATTTCGATTTGAGGGCAAATCGCTTTGAAGAGGGGGAGGATGATACCGCCACGCTTCAAGTCCAACCTAGCTCGAGCAAGGAGCCTTTGGAGCTGCCTCAAGGTCCAATCACCCGATCACGAGCTAAACAATTCAAGGAGGCTATTTCGGCCTTAGTAGGTCAAGTTTGGGGCGAGACTTTGGTTGGATGCATTGATGAAGCTTGGACAAACTCGATGAGCCTTCCTTGCACTTTAATACGAGCTGAATTAACTTCCATTTCAGCTCAATAAGCTCGACTTAGCTCAACTTCAGCTCAAACATTTTCAATTCAGCTCAATATCAACTAGACATTAATTTAATAGCTGAATATTTATTTAAGTCGATTTAATTAGTTTATTACAGCTTATTAATATGTTTGTTGCATGTTTTTAATATGTCAAGTTTTATTACATGATTTAAAATTGCTTTAAAGCTGCCGAATTTAATGAACTGATTTTAGTGTCATTGTTGACCGAATTAATGTGTCTTGTTTTTATTCTTAATTTAGTTCAGCTAAATACCACATTAATCTTAGTTCTTCCTATTTTTGTAGGTTGGCCGAATATGGGGGTTCATTTAGCAAGGTGAGCCGAATGTGGAGATTCATTTAGCTTGGTGCATGCACAATAGATTCAATGAACCTGGAGATACATGCATCAAATTGGTGAGCTGAATTTGGCATTCCTAGGTGACTATTCAGTCAAGAGAGCTAATGTTTCCAACTCCAAAGCTGTCAATTAATCCTTTCACATTTGCTGGATGCATCTTGGCTTTTCGGTTCCATGTGTTCACACTCCATGACTCTTCAATGTTGAGCTTTCACACTTAAATTGGCTGCTCATTACCCTCTTAATTGCTGGTCACTTTTCAGCCAAGAGTTGCAACATAAATGAGCTAATTTATGCCCATTGGCCGAACCTAGCTATCCATGCATCATCCAAATTTTTCCAAGTCCAATGCTTCATCTAGAAGGTGTCTAATGGAGCTCCATGTTCAGCCGAATTTAGCTAGTTCATTTAAGTGATTCATTTGCTTAATTTTTAAGGAATGTAAGTGACCATTCGGCTAGCTTAGGTGTTGCTTATAAATAGCTGAAATTTTACTTTGTAAAGGACTTTTGACATTTTTAATTAGTGAATTGCTGCCAAATTTGTGAGGCATTTTCTCTCAAATTTCGTTCGAGACCCGTAAGACTTATCTAAGCTTTTAGTGGCGTCTTTCCGAGTCTTTTTCGAACTTATCACTCCTAAAACCCGAGTGTGGCGTTCACCTTTGATACCTTTGGTTCATACTTTACTAAGTATCGGGTCAAGGTCCTTATTAACCATTTCCAACTCAATTTGGTCCTATAAGTTTCGGGTCGACACTTTTCTTCAGTGTTGGTTCACTCTTGACCTTTTGAACCATTACCATTTCGTACCAAATCCTTTACCATTTAGTACCAATTCCCAAATACCAAAACGTACCAAAACCAAATACCATTTTCTAATTAATCTTAAACCGAACTCGACCATTCTAGTCATACCATTTCGACTTAAACCAAATCCATATCCAACTTTGCACGGACTTACTTTACTTCTTGAAACTCAATTATATTCTATCTTCTTCTCGTCTATTCTACTTCTTCGTTTACGATCGGGAACTAAACGACTCGGGTTCAACTACTAAACTGAGGTCGTATCATGGCTGTCCACCTTTTTAAACACTTATCATTATTATTAAAATTTCAGATTTGTTGAGAGCAGAATTTTCTTTGAGTTTTCTCCAAGATTTCTCTCTTGAGTTTTCTTTAGAAGTTGTTTTAACAATCTTGTGATTGTGGGAGCCATCTTCAACCTTCTTCTTGCCATTGATATTCTTTGGAGGGGAGATTAGAGCCGTTTGAAGGGAGTTGTGAGATCTTTCGAGATTTCAAGGCTTCTTAGGACTTATCTTTTAATTTCTTACTGTCAATTCTTTCTTTATTTCTACTTGTGCTGAATCATTATCTAATCTATTTTCTGTTCTTATTGTGTTTTCAGCCTTTTTCTATCTTAAGGAATCAGCCCAAAAATCCCCAATTTCTAGGGTTTTTCCATACTTTTTTTGGGTGAAATTAGATTGTCGAAATTTGGGGAAAACTATCTGGGTGTTCAATTGGGCAGAATCGCAATCTCTTCTAGGGTTTCAAGATTCTTTATTAACACTTATTTCTATTCTCTATTTGATTCTTTACTGTTTTGGGGATTTTATTTCAGATCTGAAAATTCAAAAATCTAATCTTTTAATTTTCTGTTTCGTTTTAGATCTAATTGTTTAGGGTTTTCGTAGGAGTTTCCCGTGACTTGGCAACTCGATCTTGGTCCGCGCGCAACACCGTATCAAATGTCCTTAAATATTGTATATTTGATCTGGAAATTTTTGTCACTAAACTCAACCTACTGTATATTTTTTAATTTTTTTCTTGATTTCGTCTTTTTCAATTTTTTTGAATTTTTCTACTGATATTTTTTTGTGGGAAATATTTTTTAATAATCTATCACAGTGCCAAAAATATGCATATAAAATATCAGACCAATCGAACCATGTTTACCTACTCAAATAATTTTTTTTACAAAACGCCCAAAACGTCCAAAACGCCCAAAATCTGATACCAAATGATAGAGGGTTGCGCATGGACCAAGATTGAGTTGCCAAGCCACGAGAAAACTCCTAGAAATCTTTAGACAATCGGATCTGAAACAAAACAAAAAAATCAAACTTATCAGTATCAGATCTAAAACGAAAACCCTAAAACCATGGATAATTAGCTAATAATCAGAACACGAATTAATATGGTTCCTTAGAGGCCAAGAAATGAGATCTAAATAGCAAGAATGACTCTCCAAGCCGAATATGACCTGGAGAAAACGATACAGCAAGTTAAACTCAAGTGATTAAGAAACCAAATCAGAATAGGAAATAGAGTACTTGGGCGGCAAGAAATCTGAAAAAATATGATTAACGAATGGTTCTTGATGTCAAATGTGGAGAAAAGATAGATCTTGAACTTTGGTAATGGTCGAAACGAACAAGAACAATAAAATCTGAAACGAAATAGCAAGACCAATTGATACAACCTTAGCCAGGGAAATTACTACTGAATCCATTGAGCTACCACGAGGACCAATAACTAGATCACGAGCTAAGAGATTTCGAAATGCAATAGCAAGCTATGTGGAACGAGCTTGGGAAGAGCAAGTGGCCGAATTCGATAGTCTTGCTTCGAACCGTTCAAAAAGCGTTACTTGCAATTTGTTGCAAGCTGAATTTTTTTCTTTTAATTAACTTGTTTTAGTTTAATAAATGAGTAGCTGATCAATTAATTTAACTTATCTTAATTTTTAATAAATGAGTTAGTTATTGAACTTTATTAAATAAAGATGCTTCTTAATTGATCTAGTTCCTAGGATTATTTATTGATGCATAAATTAAGTTCTTTAAATTATGCTTCTTTAATTAAACTAGTTGCTGGAATAATTATTGCATATATGTTTTAGTTCATTTATTTAAGTAAGTTTAATGTTTGTTATGATTAATAAGTGTTTTCATTTGTTTAATAAACTCATTTCAATGTGTTTATTGTAGGTGACTTTTTAGCTTATAGTGGTTACAATTCAAGGCTGTTACACATTTAATTAAGTGGCTGTTCAAGTTCTTTTGAGTTACAATTAAAGGTGATGTTATAAAGGGAGCTTAAAAATCATTAAAGAAGTTTTTAAAGAGAATTTTATGCCCTTTAAATTTGACAGCAACTCTTCCACTTCCAGCCGTTTTTGGAGCTTTCAAGAGAAATTAATCAAGCCTTTGAATGTCATTAAGGAGCTGGTTAAGAGATGGTGTCTTTTCAACTAGCCAAGGACAACTCAAGAGTCATTTTCTAAGCCATTAAAGACATTCAAATCAGCTGAATTAAGGTGATTTTATGGAAGGAGTTATTTGGTTCAAAGAATAAAAAAAGACATCAGTTTTTTATGGCACATTAAGTGGATGTTTTTTGACCATTCGGTTACCTTGTTTTAGCAGTATAAATAGATGTAATCAGCCATAGAGAAAGAAGAACTTTTTGCTGAATATAGATGAAATATTTGAATTTTGAGCTATCCAATTCTCTTTGTTCTTACGGAATTGATTTGACTTATCAAGCATAGCTTGTGGCGTCCATCTTTTCTGTGTTGCTGAACTTATCACCTTTGGTGTGGCGTTCAATATACCTTTGGTTCCTATCATAGTTGATAGTGTGTCAAGGTTCTTTGCTGTTTCCTTTAACCGAAAAACACCTAAAGACCATTTTGAGATTCGGGTCAATAACTCGTTATTGCTGGTTCATCTTTGGTCTTAGCCAATTAATTTGTTATTATTTCCTTCCTATTTTATCCATTACCTTTGTTTGAAGCCATTAACTCTATTTTGTTTCTTTTAAACCGAAGTGATTCTATTCTACTCAATTCACGATCGGGCGACACTAACGACTCGATTCAATTCACGAAACGAGTTCGTATCACCAATGTAGAATCAATTACATCTGAAATTAAAATAATCAAAACAATAAAAGAAGGGTTTGGACGGCAAGAAAGATGGGTTTGGAGAATCAAAATGTTTCTTGATGTCCAAGGGTGGTGCCGATCAAATTCTTGAAGGTTGAACGGGGCTGGAAACGCAATAAGAGAACTTAAACAAGTTAGATAATGAAATTGACACAAGTAGAAATTAAAAAGAGATTGAACAACAAGAAAATAAAGATAAAGTCCTAAGAAGCCTTGAAATCAATAAAGATTTGACAACCCCCTTCAAACGGCTCTAATCTCCCCTCCAATGAAGAACAATGCATGAAGAAGGCTGAAGATGGCTCCCACAATCTAAAAGATTGTTAAAACTACTTCTAAAGAAAACTCAAAAGAAAATTATTGGAGAAAAACTCAAGAGAATTTGCAAGCAATCAAAATTTGATTTCAAGTATATTGTGATGTGTATGGCCGGACAAGCCTTACATATATATAGGCTTCTATTATTTTCCTAACCCTATTAGAAAACTAAAACTAAAAAAACTCCTAATTATTTGATTTTAAAGGGAAATTCGGCCAAGGGCTTTTAATTGGGCCTCTTGGACTGAATATTTACATAGCAATTAATTTATAAAGTCTAAAAATGAAACTAAGTATTTAATGAATTAAAATTTTACAAATTGGGCTACTTTGATAATTTGGCCTGATTTTCAACTAAGTCTCATTTAACTTTCTGGATTGGGCTTGGAACATCTTGTTGGGCCTTGCCTTCAAGAACTTGGGCTTGTAGTCCATTTCCTATCGAAATTGGTTCGTTGATGCTCGTAATAGAGATCCAATGTGCCTTAGTTGCAAGATTCGGTTTCTTGGAACAAGATTTCCAAGATTTGAAATCTTGATTTTCTTGATTCTTGAAATCACTCCAAACAGCAAAATTGGACCAAGATTCGGTTTCTTGATTTTCTTTTTCCTTCGTGTACGCATCTAAGGCCTTTCTAATAAATTCTTGAATGGTTCCATTTGGTTTTGAACGCATTTGTCTGGCCTTTGACCTCGTTATTGGGCCTTGTGGTAATTTGAGCCCATCACGTTCCTGAGCTTGAATTGGGCCTTTGTGACTCGTATCAGGCTCTTCCTTCCACACGATCAAGTCTATCTTGAATCGGTTCCAACTTTTGATCGAACAATCGTTCCACCTCGCGTAGTAATGCTTGCAAATTCAAGTTCGGCACATTCCGAATAGGTTGCCTTTCCGCCATGATTCTCGTAGGGCTTCTTGACATATGAAATTATAACCTCACAACAAAAACTCACAATTCACTCAAAAAAGAAAATAATTCGACACTCCACTCGTGTTTACACTTTTTAATGGCTTTTACCTCCACTCTATTGTGCACACTCACTCACGTGTTTTTTCCTCTTGTATCTTCTCTTGTGATTTCGTATAAAACTTCGTAAGACTAGATCTTCTAGTTTAAGGGTCAGTTTCAAGAGGTTTGCAAAGGTAACTGTATAAGGGATGTAGGTGGACTAAAAGAACGATATTAGGTTATCAAGTGTGGCGTGAAGGTGGATGGTGTTGGGAATAAGAAATCGTTGATCGGGAATGACCAAAAGAAGTATTTACCACTTGCAACAAATTTTTTTTGAATTTTCTTTTTTTTATAAACTACAATACAATATGCTAATTTACAAATAAAAATAAATACAACCTTTTTTTTAATATACGATTTTTTTACAAATCTACTTACTCTGACTCTTCTAGAACATCCACTCTTCTCGTTTTAAATAGCTCTAATACCAAATGATACACCCCGGCCTTGTTGATTAATCTGAGTCATATAGTTGCCTGATCGTTAAAACAAATAAGAATCATTTGAGACGGAATGAAGTCGAATATTAGGCTAAATGTAGTTTAAGGGTGTCAAGGATAGGCTTAAAAGAAGAAAGGTAATCGTTGAATAAGGAATTAAGATGAAAAACTTAGAACAAGAGTGAACCAACACTTCGATTGAAGGTTGACTCGAAACTTATAAGTTCTAAAGTTGTTTAGGAGATGGATAGGGAAACCTCGACCCACTATCTAAATAGATAGGAACCTTGGTATAATTTAGGATGAATGCCACACGATTTCGTGATAAGTTTGATTGAACAAAAATGGGTTGACACCACTAACTAGTTAGATAAGTCAATGATGTTTTTGGACGAAATTCAAGAGAAGAATCCTCTCAACAAATTGACAGTAATTCATTAAGGTTCAAAAGTTTTTTTACAATGTAATTTCAGCCTGAATTTATAGGCTTTACATGGCAACCGAATAGGCAGTCTTAAGAGCTAAGTAAAGGTCTTGAAAATTCTAGAATTTTGAAGGAAGTTTCCTTGAAGCTTCCCCATACATTGAGAACGTCAATAGATCTTCTAGAAGGCTTAATTTAGCTAGAAAAAATGAATGGCCTGGTTGGAGTTTGAGAAGCATTCAATTTGGGCAGCAACCAACATAAATGTACTTTAAAATGAGCTGCATGTTCAGCTGAATGTTCATGGTCTTTGATGGGTTGTTTTGGGCACTCCACAAGTCAAGACTATTAATAAGCTGAGTTGAACAACCATGAAGGTGTGAACACTCTGTCTTGAAGAGTCCCCAATGTGTGAACACTCTAAATCGAACAGCCAAAAGCTTCCAGCAATGTGAAAAGAATTGTTCAGTCAAATGGACAGCTTGGGAAAATAAATCAACATCCCTTTTGGCTGAATAGTCACATAGGAAACTTCAAACATCATCCCAAATTAATCTCCAAACACGTATGTGCCATCCATTGCATGTACTGCAACAAATGCATTCAATAATTTAGATGCATTTTTAGACACATTAAATTGGCAGCAAATAACACAAAATTCCTGCACATTAAATTCGGCAGCCCTTAGGACACAATTAAAGCATGTAATAAAATTAGACACATTAATGAATTTAGACATAATTAAAACACTTAATTAAAATGTCCAAATTTTATTAAATTAATTAATCTTAAGCTAATTAATTTATTTAACTAATCAGCAACTGAAATTATTTATTCCAGCAAATTTAATGAAAATTAAAAGTGAGATCCTTGAGCTAAGTTTGAGGTAATTGAGCTTGAAGGAGCTGGAAATGAGCTAAATGGAGCTCCACGAAATGAAATTGAGCTACTGATAGGGGATTGCGCGTGGACCAAGATTGAGTCGTCAAGTCACGGGAAAGTCCTATGAGATCTATAAACAAATTGGCTGCAACGAAAACAGAAAATAGAGAACTAAACTTGTCAAATCAAGAAACCCAAATCGAATAGAATAAGAAATACTTGGGCGGCAAGAAATCTGGAAATTATGAACGAAGAACGTTTCTTGATGCCTAAGAACGAAGCCGAATCAGATCTTGAAGTTTGGAATGGCTGAAACGCAACAAGAACAATTAATCCCAAGTTAATCAATAAATCAGCACAAGCAAAAATTAATAAAGAAGAACGAACAGCAAGAAAATCTTTCTTTACTTTTCTTTGCTTATACTTGTGCCGTTTGAAGAGCCGTTTGAAGAGATTTGTGAAATCTTTCGGGATTTCAAGGATCTTTAGGACTTATCCTTTAATTCTTGCTATTTTCGATTTCTTTCTTTACTTTTCTTTGCTTATACTTGTGCCAATTTCTCATCTAATATTTTGTTGTTCTTGTTTGTTTTCCAGCATTGATTAAACTCAAGATGATACGCCCTCACCTCGAGATCGAATTGAGTCGTAAAGATCGCCCGATCGTGAATTAGGAGTAAATTGAGGCTTAACAAAATAGGCTAGAAGAAAGAGGTCTATTTAGGCTCAAAAAGGTTTTGTTGGTGTAGGAAATGAGTTAGAAAACAATGGAAGCAATTTGGCTAAGGATTCGAAAGCCGAACTAACACAATAGGAATGTGTTAACCCGTAACTTAGGAGAATGCTTAGGTTGGTAAGGATGGATGGAAGGTTTGTCAAATGGAAAGAAACTTCGACCCACTATCAATGGTGATAGGAACCTTAGTATGAATCGAACGCCACACTTTTGGGATTAAAGTGATAAGTTCGGGAAGAAACAAAAACAAGTTTGACGCCACAAAGATGTTTGATAAGTCTCACAAGTTTTTGGAGAATAACGAGAGTTGAAAACAACCTCACAATTTAGCAAAGCTATCAAATTGTTCATTAACCTCCAAAATGTGAATTACATGGTCTATTTATAGGCTGGACTAAGGCAGCCGAATAGCCTATTAATCAGATTCTTATGCCTTAAGTTTCTATAGGAAACTTCCTAGAAATTTCCCAAATACATTGATGAACAAAAATCTGAATCTTATCCTTCTAGAAGAGATGATTCGGCTGGCCCTTTTAATGATGATAATTCACATTCAACTAATGTTTTAAAATAGCTTAATTGCTGCTATGGAGAAGAGAAATGGACATCTTCAAAAATTATGCTTCTATGGCCGAATATGAGTATCCACCAAGTGAATTGGCTGCTGGAATTTATGATACACTCTTTGGCCATTGCTCTCCACGAAATTGGCCCTTGGAGAAGCTCAAAAAACAGCAGCTAGAAGTCCATTGAGCTGCACGAAAAGTCAGCTGGAAACACAAGGCAGCTGCACTTTAAATGCCGTCCATGCATGTGCCCAAATACATGCTCCTTCTTTATGAGCTTTCTTTGCCATTAAGCTAGCTGAAAAACATCAAATAAATGTGATTAGGACAAGTTTAATACTCATGAAATCAGCAGCTGGACATATTAAAATTCTGCACATTAATTCGGCTAAGACAAATTAATTAGCAGCCACTAATAAATTTGTCTTAGTCAAGACACATTAAAACTTTGTAATTAAATTAAACACATTTAATTTATGACTTAATATGGACATATTAAAGGCATGTACTAATATAAAACATATTTAATAAGCTGAATTAAAAATGTCCAGATTAAGACACATTTATTTAATTAAATGATTTGAGCTGATTCTAAACTAACACAACTAATTAAATTTATTAAAAATAAATTTAATCAGCTCCTTGAACTAATTAAGTGCCGAATTGAGCTAAATTGAGCTGACACAAGCTAAAATCAGCTTGTAGGAAATTGCGAATCAAGCTAGTTGAGCTGGGCGTTTTATGGGCAATCAATCCATCACTCCACAATCGAGCAATATAGCTTACTACAGCATCTTGGAACTTCTTGGCACGTGCTCGAGTAATTGGCCCCAAAGGCAACTCCATGGATTCGGCACCTATCTTCATGGGCGAGCTCATATCACAATATCTCATCGTTTAAGTTGTTCTCCTATTGGCAGCACCCATTCGAACCCAAAAATCCCCAATTCCTAGGGTTTGGCCGATTGGATTTTCTTTCAATTTGGGAATCAATTGATTGCTGGAAAATGGGCATTCTTGGCCGAATTAATTTGTTGACTGATTCGCAATCTTTCTATACTTCCAATTTCGTTTGATTCATCTATTCTATTTCTTTGTTTCTTGTTGCTCCTTTAATTGAATTTGCGGATTTAATTTCAGATCTGATTAGTTTAATCTTGTTCTTTGTTTTGATTTCAGATCTGATTTGTCTAGAGCTTTCATAGGAGTTTCTCGTGACTTGGCAACTCGATCTTGGTCCGCGTGCAACCCCGTATCACCATCACTTTACTTCATATTTTGGCTAATTACAAACAAACCATTCCTTTGGTACGATACTCCTCGTCGATGATCGGGCAACTACGTGAAATGACTCGATCAAACCGGGCCGATTCGCATCATTTGGTATCAGAGCTACTAAAACGTGGAGCACTGACGTTCGTATCAAGCTCGGAGTAGGTTCGTAACATGAAAAAAATAAAAAAAATCATCAAAAAAATCAAGTTATATTTTATTCTTCTTGAATTCAATATATTGTATTTGAAGTGTTAAAAGAAAAAAATTACGAAAATTCAAAAAAAAATGAAAAGTATAAAAAAAGAAAGAAGTGAAAAGTCTTGCGAGTTTTATTTTGTTTTCATCTCTTATTATTTTCGATCATCCGTTCATTCTACCATCGCTTCTACCCCCAAAAAGAAAAGAAAAAATGCCACACATACTTTGATTTTTATTTTCCTTGTTTCAGCCTACCCTATACACCCTGACATTATCCTTTGCACCCATTTGAAGCCGACCCTTTAAGCCGCAATAAGTCTTTTTGAAACAAAATACGAATTCACGAGAGTGAGATGAACGGAAAAAGGCACGAGTGGTGAGTACATTAGAGCAAGCAAAAGCCTAAAAGAGAGTTGAAACACGAGAGTGAGTGAATTTTTTTTCTTTGTGAGCGAACTTGTGAGGTTTGTGGTAAGGTATTTATTTTCTTTATTTTATTTAACACTTTTCTTGTCATTACTTAATCATGTCTCGAGAAACCTTTTCAGCTGATGAATTTTAGTATTTGGTGAACGAGATGGGCCGAATGCTTGAAAGGAAGCTAGGTCTATTAAAAAGACATTTAGACCGAGTAGAGGAAAAACCCCAACAGAAGCAAACTCTACTGAGTCGAGAAATGGAGTTGAGATCATCATGGTGATGCATATCCAAAGACTGCTCACTAAGAAATTCTTATCGGGATTCCTACTCGTCAAAGAATTTGAGAAAAAGAAAAGAAATCTTCGAGCTTGCGACTTCTCGATATGACGAATGAGAAAGCACAAGTTATTTCTCGTATGCTTCAAAGAAGTCCTTCCCGAAGGATTGTTCCCTAAGAAATGGACGAGAAGACTACAAAAATAGTTTCTCTTGCTTTGAGCCAAACGACTATCTTTTTTATTCTTTTGTATCATCTTCACACATTGTAATAAAAATGAAGAGGAAGAAAAAGAAAAAGGAAACAAAGAAAAGAAAATTGAAAAATCAATTGAGATTGAGAAAAAAATTGAAAAAGAAAAATATGTTGAAAAAGAAACGAGAGAAAATGAAGATAGTGAGCGAGAACACGAAAAAGAGAACGAAATTTTAACTAACCCCCGTAATGTTTGGTTTTGTTCTGTTCCTTCTTTTCAGGTTCCGAGAAATCCCTATGACGATTATCAACTTCAATATCTTCTTGACGAGCGACATTTTTGCATGACCGAAAAAGGTAAGGATGAAATTGAAATCGAACCACACGAGCCCGAAGGTAAGATAGGTAAGGAACACCTAGCACTTGAATTTCCACTATCTTCTTTGAATGTGGGTAGATATAATATCAAAAACTTCATCTTTGTAAAAGCTCCGTGCCAAAAAGTGGTTGATTTTCCTTCATCGATTAGTGTTGTAATCTCAAATGGTGGTGAGACGAGCTTTTCCAAAACAAATCTTTGCGTTGACAAGTTTAAAGGTGAAGTCATGTTTAATCGGTAATTGCGAAACTCAATTCTGCGTAACAATGAATTTTCATATAAACATCTCAATTTAATTAATTGTGGTGATTATGTGAGTCCTTTACTACTTTGTTTGAAATCCTCGAGTTTTTGCAAATTTAGTTTGAAAGAAGTAAAGAGATTTGAACATTTGTTTCTATGGACACAGAAATCCTTTTGGGTTGACAAGTGATGTGATCCGAATCTTATATGAGGGTGAAATACAATAGTAAGCTAAATACAAGGGAAAAAAAATTAAATTACAACTCAATTTTTTTTTGATTTTTTTTCACGTTTCGAACCTACTTGCGGCCTTATTACGAACGTCGGTGCTCCTCGTTTTACAAGCTCTGATACCAAATGATGTGATCCGGCTCGGTTGATTGAGTCGATTCACTTGATTGCCCGATCGTCGACGAGAAGTTTGTTCGATTTTGTAGATAGATGGAGTTAGATGATTTTTTATAGCGGAAGTTGAGAAAATGGGTTCAAAAGATGGTTTGGATAGATATTTGATAGGCTCGGTGAAATAAAGAAATATTGTTTATAATTTAATAGTTAAAATGGAATGGAAAAATAGAACTCAAGCGAAGAACGATTCAATACTATATGAAGTATTGCCCCGGGACTTATATTGCTTAAGGTGGGTTTAATGGATTGTCGAAGATGGACCTTGACCCGTTACCTATAGAGAGGTAGGAAACAAAGGTATAAAAAGGTGGATGAACGCCACACCAGGATGGTGATAAGTTCAAGAAGTTGGGTTGACGCCACTAGCGAGCTAGATAAGTCAGAACGAGACTCGTACGAAATAGGATAGGAGGAAACCTCACAATCAAGTTTTCAATAATCAAATTCTGTTTCCAATCAGATCAAGATGAAAAACTTTCTCACAAACTAAGTCTTTGCTAATCTCGTCATCAAGAATCAAGTAAGATTGGGAAGACTCAAATACAGTAGATCCCTTACATGGCTTACCTTTAAGCACTTGTGGACTAGGGTCATCTACGATCTTACCTTTCTTGACTAATCGAAATCGTTTCTCCTTAGAAAAATATTGAAGTTGAAATTGATCGATGGGATTTTGAGAAACCTGAAAAGTAGAAACAAAACAAGGAAAATTCATAGGATGGTTAGTAACAACACTCCTTTCTTCTTCACTCTCGTTTCTTCCTTCAATCTCACTCTCTTTTTCGGTTTCCTTTTCTTTTTCGCACTCGTTTTTATTTTCAATCTCATTTTCAATTTTCTTTTCTATCTCACACTCATCCTCTTTTTCTTTCATTTCTTTTTCTTTTTCATTTTCTCGCTCACACTCTTTTTCTTTCTCACATGATGTTTCGATTTCATTACAAAAGTATAAATCATCAAAAAGAGAAACCTTTTGTTGAGAATAAGAAAAGGGTTCTTCACACAAATGGCAATCTTCTCTTTGTGATAGATCTTCCGTAGCCGAGTACTTTGACACTCTTGAAGCACGTTCGCCTCTTCGTAAATAATCCTTTGTAGATGAATAAATTGAGGCACTTGTAGAGACACATTTACTTTTTCGTTTATCATTTCGGAAGGACTCAAACTCGGAGTTTGCTTCTCTTGGTCTCGAACGCCTTGTTGAATAAATGTCTTGATAAGAGTCTCTTGTCGAGTAGTGTCGTCGGGATGATCTTAACTCCGTCTCATGACTCGATGAAATTTGCTTTTGTTGGGCTCTTGTCTCTATTCGATCCAATCTATCATGCAATTTATCAAAATTTGATTTCACAATTCTACGTATCTCTTGCTTCAAATATTGGAAATCTGACTCGGACAATACTTTTTAGTATTGAACATTCTTGACGTTTAAGTTTTATTTTCCATCTCCATCAATTACCTTTTTCTAACCTACATTGTTTCTATTCTAAACCGAATTTATCAACACCAAACCACTCATCTAAACCCTCTCAAAGCTTCCGCAACCTTTAGCCTAAATCACCCAATTTTGACAACTCCAACTACTCCTCGTAGACGATCGGGCAACTTTGTGAAACGACTCGATTAACCTGGGCCGGATCACATCATTTAAGCTAAATACAAGGGAAAAAAAATTAAATTACAACTCAAATTTTTTTTGATTTTTTTTCACGTTTCGAACCTACTTGCGGCCTTATTACGAACGTCGGCGCTCCTCGTTTTACAAGCTCTGATACCAAATGATGTGATCCGACCCAGGTTAATCGAGTCGTTTCACAAAGTTGCCCGATCGTCTACGAGGAGTAGTTGGAGTTGTCAAAATTGGGTGATTTAGGCTAAGGGTTGCGGAAGCTTTGAGAGGGTTTAGATGAGTGGTTTGGTGTTGATAAATTTAGTTTAGAATAGAAACAATGTAGGTTAGAAAAAGGTAATTGATGGAGATGGAAAATAAAACTTAAACGTCAAGAATGTTCAATACTAAAAAGTATTGTCCGAGTCAGATTTCCAATATTTGAAGCAAGAGATACGTAGAATTGTGAAATCAAATTTTGATAAATTGCATGATAGATTGGATCAAATAGAGACAAGAGCCCAACAAAAGCAAATTTCATCGAGTCATGAGACGGAGTTAAGATCATCCCGACGACACTACTCGACAAGAGACTCTTATCAAGACATTTATTCAACAAGGCGTTCGAGACCAAGAGAAGCAAACTCTGAGTTTGAGTCCTTCCGAAATGATAAACGAAAAAGTAAATGTGTCTCTACAAGTGCCTCAATTTATTGGCGTTCAACCATATTTTTATACCTTTGGTTCTTACTTCTATATAGGTATTGGGTCAAGGTTCGCTTCTATCCTTCCACAAATTTCACCTTAAGCAATATAAGACTCGGGCAATACTTTTTAGTATTGAACATTCTTGACGTTTAAGTTTTATTTTTCCATCTCCATCAATTACAATGAACTTTGTTCAAAGAGTGAGTTTTCTCCTCTCTAAATTCGTACGAGTTTCGATTTGCACATATTCATTTAAGCATTAAACTTGTCTTATATTAATATTTGTTATTAATATATCATTGTCATTATATAAATTGATTATGTTCACATAGCCGAATTAATGCATGACATTAATGTGTTCACATCATGCCGAATTTATGAGTGTTCATGAATGATGTGATCCGGCCCAGATTAATTGAGTCGTTTCACGTAATTGCCCGATCGTCTACGAGGAGTAGTTGGAGTTGTCAAACTTGGGTGATTTAGGCTAAGGGTTGCGGAAGCTTTGAGAGGGTTTAGATGAGTGGTTTGGTGTTGATAAATTCGGTTTAGAATAGAAACAAGGTAGGTTAGAAAAAGGTAATTGATGGAGATGGAAAATAAAACTTAAACGTCAAGAATGTTCAATACTAAAAAGTATTGCCCGAGTCTTATATTGCTTAAGGTGAAATTTGTGGAAGGATAGAAGCGAACCTTGACCCAATACCTATATAGAGGTAAGAACCAAAGGTATAAAAATATGGTTGAGCGCCACACCGATTCGGTGATAAGTTCAATGGAGTTCGGATTGACACCACTAGCAAGCTAGATAAGTCGCTTCGAGACTCGAACGAAAGAAGAGAGGAGGTAACCTCACAAGAACAAAAGTTCTATTAAGTTTAATTGATCAAATTCTGTAACCTTTTACAATAAACAAAATAAACTATTTATAGGCTCTCTAATGCCTATTAAAATTCAGCTACTAATGTGTTCACACAACAATTAAAAATGTTCACACTTCAAGCATTAAATCTCTGTTCATGGATAGTGTAAGTTCATGCATGGTTGAATAATCATGTTTCTTCCCAAAACCCGTTCATGCATGCTTAACCAATAAGAAAGCTTCCTTGTTCCATGAATGTGCATCTTCAATTCATATCCAACCCCTCTTGGACAAATGCTAGGTGCATGGGTCATGTATCTCTCTTAATTAAAGCTTTAATGATGGGCTGGTTCATGAATGGAAGCATGTACCTTCTAAATTCGTTCTCCCCTTTGTACATGCACATTATACATTCAATGTGATGAATTAAGGTAATATTTCCTCCCTTTGGACGTTCATGAATCCACCCATACATGTATAGGAGCTGATTGGTCAAATTGAGGTGTGAATGGCTTAGATGCTGCCTTGGGAATACGATCGGCCAAGCTTGTGCTTTAAATTGCTGGACACCTTTTGGCCAAATAGGTGCCTTGGGGAGCCAAATGGATAAGCCACCATTCATTGAAAGAGGCCTTACATGCACCGTCCCATACATTGAACCTATCATGCATGAACCTTGTTTAATTACTCTCTAAATTCAGCTCACCTACAAAAACACATGAACCAAAATTAAATCACATAAAATTCAGCTGAACAAACATTAATATAATTTAGACACACTAATTAAACATAAATTAAATTAGACAAATTTAATAAAGTCTTAACAAGACATATTAAATTTGGCCAAGACACATTTAAAACATGTAATAAGTCAAAACATAATTATGAGCTGTAGTAATTTAAACTAAATTAATAAATTACTTAATTTATTCAGACATTAAAATAAATGAGTTGAAATAAACTTAAGCCAAGCTCAAACGAGCTAAAGTAAGCTAAATTGAGCTCAAACGAGCTAAATTAAGCTCATGTGAGCTAAATCGAGCTGGGAAAAACTAAGATTGAGCTTCTTGAGTTGAGATTGAGCTTCATCTTGCACTTGGGGCCCTCGTGTTTAGGCCAATCATGATAGCAACGAGTGGTGCCACAACATGATGCGATTGAGATCACATCATACCCTCCCTCTTGAAGACGATTTGTCCTCAAATCGGGCCATTTTCTCAAAAAAAATTTTACATCGTCACCAGCCCCTTTGTCGATGGAATTGGCATAGTTGCTCCCAAAAACCTGGAAATCAGACATGCCTTGAGTAGGACACAATTTATGTTTATACCCTCCCTCTTTAGGAGGGAACCACTTCGAAGTGTCACCTACACAAAAATTAAATAGATTAGTGACACCATGGTTTATAAGTTCAAAAGGTCTTCTTAAGATCTTATGCAAAAATTGAACCAATGAACCAGTGCCGGGATCAAAAGTAAAAACCGTTCTTACCTTTTTCTCCAATGGACACAAACCTAAATCACAAGTCAGTCGAAAAGCATAATCTCGAAAATCAAAATTGCAAAATCCAAACCCTTTTAACAAGAACAAAGAATAATAATCTCCAGGGTCAAAAACAAAGCTTCCTCTTGCTTGGCTTGACGTTAACTTAGGAATGTATATCCCGGGTTTAAAAACGCGATTTTCATTGATCGTTTCGCAACGCAACAAAAATTTCTTCTTCACCAAGACTTCACACATGTCAAGCAAATAGGAGTTAGGCATACATACATTTGAGCAATCAAACCCTTCATATTTCATTCGCACACGTAAACAAGAAAAGTTCACACCACAATTTAGATAATTCACATGATCATCACAAACACATAGATTAGATGTCAACTTTTCATCACACAATCCCAAATTTTGTTCGGGCTTACCTTGACTTACTTCTTGATCAATCTTGACAATGATAGGCTCATGAGAAGAAAGATATTTCACATTACTATGTAAAACACATTTATCAACAATCAAATTATGATTTCCAATCAGATCAAGATGAAAAACTTTCTCACAAACTAAGTCTTTGCTAATCTCGTCATCAAGAATCAAGTAAGATTGGGAAGACTCAAATACAGTAGATCCCTTACATGGCTTACCTTTAAGCACTTGTGGACTAGGGTCATCTACGATCTTACCTTTCTCGACTAATCGAAATCGTTTCTCCTTAGAAAAATATTGAAGTTGAAATTGATCGATGGGATTTTGAGAAACCTGAAAAGTAGAAACAAAACAAGGAAAATTCATAGGATGGTTAGTAACAACACTCCTTTCTTCTTCACTCTCGTTTCTTCCTTCAATCTCACTCTCTTTTTCGGTTTCCTTTTCTTTTTCGCACTCGTTTTTATTCTCAATCTCATTTTCAATTTTCTTTTCTATCTCACACTCATCTTCTTTTTCTTTCATTTCTTTTTCTTTTTCATTTTCTCGCTCACACTCTTTTCTTTTTCACATGATGTTTCGATTTCATTACAAAAGTATAAATCATCAAAAGAGAAACCTTTTGTTGAGAATAAGAAAAGGGTTCTTCACACAAATGGCAATCTTCTCTTTGTGATAGATCTTCCGTAGCCGAGTACTTTGACACTCTTGAAGCACGTTCGCCTCTTCGTAAATAATCCTTTGTAGATGAATAAATTGAGGCACTTGTAGAGACACATTTACTTTTTCGTTTATCATTTCGGAAGGACTCAAACTCGGAGTTTGCTTCTCTTGGTCTCGAACGCCTTGTTGAATAAATGTCTTGATAAGAGTCTCTTGTCGAGTAGTGTCGTCGGGATGATCTTAACTCCGTCTCATGACTCGATGAAATTTGCTTTTGTTGGGCTCTTGTCTCTATTCGATCCAATCTATCATGCAATTTATCAAAATTTGATTTCACAATTCTACGTATCTCTTGCTTCAAATATTGGAAATCTGATTCGGAAAATTCTTGTGACATGATTTTTTTTTTAAAAATGATTAAAATAAAATAGAAAGTAAATACCTCACCACAAAAATCTCACGTTTCACTCACAATGGAAATTGGATAGCACTCCACTCGTGTTTACACTCTTCTAGGCTTTTTCTTTGATGTAAAACACACGTGCCTTTTACCTCTCGACCTCGTCTCACAATTTCGTAATTCGTCTCGATAGACTTAATTTGCTGCTTGAGGGTCGGTTTCAAAATAGGTTACAAAGGAATGATGTGGGTGTAAGGTAGGCTAAACAAAATAAAATCAAGGCTAAGTGTGGCGTTGGGATGGGTAAATAATGGTAGGAAGGGAAACTTGATGATCGGAGCAAATAAGAGAGAAAAAAAAATAAAAACTCGCAAGACTTTTCACTTTTTTTTAACTTGATTTTTTTTGCTCACCTTTTTTTTTTTGCTCGATTTTTTTTTTCACTTTTGACTTTTGACTTTTGATCATTTGAATGAACTTTGTTCAAAGAGTGAGTTTTCTCCTCTCTAAATTCGTACGAGTTTCGATCTGACTTATCTAGCGTGCTAGTGGCGTCTATCGTTCTCTTTTGAACTTATCACCTTGCTTTGGTGTGGCGTTCAACCTTCTACAATTCCGCAATCCCACCTTGAACCGAATAGAAATCGGGGTGACACTTTTAGTGTTGAATCGTTTCTGGTGTTTAAGCTCATTTATCCATTCCACCGACTATCCTAGAATTTACCCAACTCTAATATCTTTTTACAAAACCGAGCCTTCATTTATCAACTTCCATTTTTCTTATTTTTATCCTTAAATCGAGCCTACTACCCTTATAAATTTACCATCACCTTAGCCAACCTTTAAAACCATTTGAAAGCTTCCGCATCTTTAGCCTTATTTCATCCTATTTCCGTTAACTCAACTATTCCTCGTAGACGATCGGGCAACTTAAGTGAATTGACTCAATCAACCGAGCCGGATCACATCATTTGATAAATAAAGGTGAGTACTCTAATTTTGTTTGGAATAAATATGTTGAATCTTCTCATCTTTTCTGAATTTTATCGCTATGTGTGAATAGATGTGTGAACCATTTGTGCTTGCTTGATGTTATGACTTTAAATTTGAAAACGAAGTTGTTGAACTATGACAAGTTGCAAACGCTAAATCGAAGCTTTGGCTCTACATCATTGTTCAAAGTTTTTAAGTCATGGATTTTTGTTGTCCAAAATTATAATTCCCGAATGCTTCTTGTTTTTGGTATATCTCCAACGAAGAAATTCTTAACTCATTGTGGAAAGGTAAAATCAACTTTCACTTTTGATCCCGGTATTGGTTCATTTGTACAATTTTTGCATAAGATCTTAAGAAGACCTTTTGAACTTATAAACCATGGTGTCACTAATCTATTTAATTTTTGTGTAGGTGACACTTCGAAGTGGTTCCCTCCTAAAGAGGGAGGGTATAAACATAAATTGTGTCCTACTCAAGGCATGTCTGATTTGCAGGTTTTTGGGAGCAACTATGCCAATTCCATCGACAAAAGGGCTGGTGACGATGTAAAATTTTTTTTCGAGCAAATGGCCTGATTTGGGGACAAATCACTTTAAAGAGGGAGGGGATGATACGGCCACGCCTCGGGCACACTTTTGGACTTTTGATCATTTGAATGAACTTTGTTCAAAGAGTGAGTTTTCTCCTCTCTAAATTCGTACGAGTTTCGATCTGACTTATCTAGCGTGCTAGTGGCGTCTATCGTTCTCTTTTGAACTTATCACCTTGCTTTGGTGTGGCGTTCAACCTTCTACAATTCCGCAATCCCACCTTGAACCGAATAGAAATCGGGGTGACACTTTTAGTGTTGAATCGTTTCTGGTGTTTAAGCTCATTTATCCATTCCACCGACTATCCTAGATTTTACCCAACTATAATATCTTTTTACAAAACCGACCCTTCATTTATCAACTTCCATTTTTCTTATTTTTATACTTAAATCGAGCCTACTACCCTTATAAATTTACCATCACCTTAGCCAACCTTTTAAACCATTTGAAAGCTTCTGCATCTTTAGCCTTATTTCATCCTATTTCCGATAACTCAACTATTCCTCGTCGACGATCGGGCAATCAAGTGAATCAACTCAATCAACCGAGCCGGATCACATCAACAAGTTTTGTTTAATGAACTCTTTGCTACACTTTGGCATGAATAATCAAAATCAAGTTTTTAAACCCGAAATCTATTTTGGTACATTTTGTGGGAAAATCAAGCATCATCGATTATGTGCGAACAATTTCTATTGTTTTGATACTTGGTTGTTGAATAAGGAAACGAGGTATGATAAATTTGATTTCAATTTAAATTCATTCCTTAATCCATTTCTGTGGTTGTACCTAAAGTTCGTATTTCATTTCGACAAGGTTAATTCAACCACGAAGCTTCGACTAGACTACATTCCCAAGGAGAGAAGGTTTGTATTAAATGGAAAAGGTAAAATCGACCCTTATTCTTCTGCTTATGAAGGTAAGATGCTTGAAACTTTTGAAACATTTTTGTACTCCTCGAATAGTGACAAAGATCGTGTTGATGATTTAGTTTTTGTAAAACACTTAGATCGAAACGTGCTTGCCCGTCCTATTTTGCTTATTGATGATCTATATTTTTTGATGGTTGATAAAAATATTATTGTTTTTGATAATTTTTATGATGCACGTGTGAGTGAATCTATAGTCCGTCGACTAATACATAGTATGATTGTGCAACTCTGTGAACCGTGTGAACCTTTTCAAATACTTACTTGTGACGATTACGTTTGCCATTTGATTTATTACTCGCGATTTATTCATGGTTTGTGTAAACAATTTGAGATGTTTGAATGCCTTAAAACATGTCCATTTTTGTTTCAAATATTTGATGAGGCATTGGCGAGTAAATTAGCTTGTTTGCATGGTAATCTGAATCTGTCCATTCGCATGCATTACATTTGTCTTGTTATGCTCGGATTGCAAATTTGTTTGCACTACTTTTTACTAATTCATGGTTATTCTTTTCAGTCGAGTCAATTGCCATTCATCCCGTTCGATCGAGGAAAGCTGAGTAAAAGGAGTTATGATCGAGTGAACCAGCGGCTCGACTTGAGAACAACTCGTTCTGAAGAAGGGGGGAATGATACGACCACACCCCAGGAATGCACTTGGATTAGCCTATTAGGCATCATTTACAAACTCTTGCACGCTAAACTAGCTCGTTCTAGCTCAATGGAGCTCAATTCGGCTAGATGCTAGCTCATTGAGCTTAATTCGCTTTTATTTAATTTCATGCATTTTTAATTTGCTGGAATAAATTAAATGAGTTAGTTTATTAACTTTAGTTCAGCTCAAATAAGTGTTAGTAATTAATTTTAGTTCAGCTTAAATAAGTGTTAGTAATTAATTTGTTTAAATTTGGACAAATTTAATTATTTGTGTTTAATGTGTTTCATGCATGCTTTTAATATGTTTTAGATATTACATAGCATAAATAAACCTATTTCATTACATCTAATTAATGTGTCTTGTTTTTGATTTATCATGTCTAAATTCAGCCGAATTTATGAGCAGGTTTATTGACTAAGTTGCTGCCAATTTAATATGTCTTAATCTATCTTTAATTTGTAGTTGCGTGTACATATCTTGGACAGCACCTATGCATGTACTATGAATTAATGGTTGTATTTAATTGCTGTAGGTACAATGCATGGACGGAACCCTTCATTGACCTGATTATTCAGCTAATTCTAGCAGCCTTTTCGTGGACATCAAGGGCAAAAGAAGCTGTTGATTGACTTTCCCAAGTTGACCGTTTAAGTCTCCAAGGCAGCCTTAAAAGTTTTCATAATGCTACACATTCCGTTCATATTACAAGGCTGTCCAAAATTTTGTTTTCACACACACAAGGCAGTTTGAATTCGTTTTCATACTTGGGTGACCATTACAATACCCAAGCTGCCAATTAAAGCTCCTAAATTATTCAGCTGAACAAAGAACTTCAATTAAAGCCATTCAAGCACCTAGGCCGAATCTACCAAGACATTTCAGCTCACCATCCTTCGATTAATGACCAGCTGAATGGACTCCATCTAGAAGCTGACTATTGAGCCTTGCAAGCTAAGAAACTTCCTAAGGGCGTTCTAAGAAGCTTCATAAAATTTTCTAGCCTATTTAGCTTTAATTTTGCTGACCATTCAGCATCTTTGCTTGTCCATTCGGCTAGCCAATGTCATGGCTATAAATAGTTGATTATTTTCATTGTAAAAGGACTTTTGACTTTTGATCATTTGTGAATGAACTTTGTTCAAAGAGTGAGTTTTCTCCTCTCTAAATTTGTACGAGTTTCGATCTGACTTATCTAGGGTGCTAGTGGCGTCAATCGTTCTCTTTCGAACTTATCACCTTATTTTGGTGTGGCGTTCAACCCTTCTACAAATTTCGTAAACCCACCTTGAACCGAATAGAAATCGGGGGACACTCTTTAGTGTTGAATAGTTTCTGGTGTTTAAGCTCACTTATCCATCCCCACCGAATATCCTATATTTTATCTTTATTAGTTTATCCTTAAACCGAGCCAAACAAATTAACCATCTTCCTCAATCTCCTTGTTGCTGAACCTATCCATATCTACTTAACCTTTTGCGCACCTATATCCATCACTTCATATTTTAGCCGATTACAAACAAACCATTCCTTTGGTACGATACTCCTCGTCGACGATCGGGCAACTACGTGAAACGACTTGATCAACTCGGGTCAGTTCGCATCATTGGTGATAAGTTTGGAAGGAGTTCAGTTGACGCCACTAGCATGCTAAATAAGTCTAATCGAGACTCACAGGAAATATGGGAGGGAGAACCTCACAAGAACAATAGTTCATTCAAAAATTTGGCAAAAAGTCCTTTTTACAAAGAAATTAAACAACTATTTATAGAATCGTGCATGGCTAGCCGAATGGGCAACTTAATGGCTAAGAATTTAGCCATGAGAAATCATTAATTTGCTGTAGCTAAATTCGTCTGAATGGGCATGAATAAAGCATTAAAAATTTGATTCATGCTTGGAGATAATGCATGGATTGGCCAAATCATCATGTTGCTTCACTTGATGCATTCATGCATCCTTAACCTTGAAGAAAGCTTAATTCCATAGATGTGCAGCCCCTTAATTATTCCAACATCTTCCTTGGCTAAATGGAGCTTTAAAGTGCCTTGAAAATTTGAATGGCCATCTTGAAAATACATGGAACATACCTGAAATGCCCCAAGGTATGTTCTTCCATAAATTCGGCCCATGAATGTGCAAATGCATGAACATTCAGCAGCCCCCTCTTGCATGAACGTCCCAAGTACTTGTGCTCCCTTAAATGCCTTCCATTGTACCTCAATTGTGCATGCACACTCCCATACGTTGCACCAAGCCGTTCATGAACCTTGCATTAAACACATCTTCACATTCGGCTCACCTACATAAACACATGAACAACATTAAATCACACAAAATTTAGCTGAACATACATTAATATAATTTAGACACACTAATTAACATAATAATTAACTTATGACAAATTTAATATTATCCTAACAAGACACATTAAATTCGGCATTGACTAAGGCACATTAAAAACATGCAACAGACTTAGAAAAATTAAAACATGCATTAAAAAAACAAATAAAACACATTTAAAATAAAAATTAATATGTCCAGATTTTAAGAAATTTATTAACTTAAACTAATTAACTAATTTAACTAGCAGCAATTTTTTTATTTATTCCAGCAAAATAAACACAAACTAAAGTAAGTTAAAAACCTGCTCATTGAGCTAAAATTGAGCTGAATTGAACTCGGTTGAGCTGGATCGAGTTTCATTTTGCACTTGGGCCCCTCAAGTTTAGGCCACACTTGATGACATCGAGTTGTGTCGAAACATGATGCAACCAGGTTCATATCATTCCCACCCTCTTGAAATGATTTGTCCTCAAATCGGGCCACTTGCTCGAGAATAATTTTAAAATTAACTGATAGAGGGTTGCGCGCGGACCAAGATCGAGTTGTCAAGTCACGAGAAACTCCTATGAACACGCTAAATGCTCGGATCTGAAACGAAAATAGAAAATCAATCAGATCTGTAAACAAACACCCCAAAACAAGAAAGAACCAGCCAAAAATCAAATCTGATTTTAATGTATAATCAATGTGTTCTCAATGTAATTTTTCATAAGGGTGGCTGACCAAGCCTTAATATAAGTCTCCTCACTATTTTCCTAACCCTATTAGGAAATCTAAAAAAAACCTATTTACTAATTTCAAGGGGAAATTCGGCCAAGGCTTTTAATGGGCTGCTTGGGCTGAATTTTTTTACATAGGAATTAAATCATAAAGTCTAAAAATTAAAACTAGGTATTTATAATTTTACAAATTGGGCCACTTTGACAATTTTGCCTGATTTTCAACTAAGTCTAATTTAAATTTCTTGATTGGGCTTGGAACATCTTATTGGGCAGTTTCTTCAAGCATTTGGGCTTGTAATCCGTTCTCTCCCAAAATTGGTTTGTTGATGCTCGTAACTGAGATCCAATGCTCCTTAGCTGCAAGATTTGGTTTCTTGGACCAAGATTTCCAATGTTTGAAATCTTGATTTTCTTGATTCTTGAAATCGCTCAAAACAACAAAATTGGACCAAGATTCGGTTTCTTGATTTTCTTGAAAACAAGAAAGCGAATCTTGATTTTTCTTTTCCTTTGTATATGCATCTAAGGCCTTGCTAATGAAGTCTTGAATTATTCCATTTAGTTTCATACACATTTGCCTGGCCTTTGACCTCATTATTGGGCCTTGTGTTAATTTGAGCCCATCACGTCCTTGAGCTTGAATTGGGCCTTTGTGACTCGTATCATTCCCCCTTTCCTCAAAAAGATTTGTCCTCGAATCTGAAAAATCAAATGGAGATAAGTTAGCCACATTGAAAGTAGAACTTACATTGTACTCACAGGGTAGGTCAATTTTGTATGCATTATCATTGATCCGCTCGAGTACTTGGAAAGGCCCATCGCCTCTTGGATCCAACTTGGTCTTTCAGTAAATTGAATGAGCTCAAGACACAATGAATTCACCAGCTGAATTTAGACATATTAAATAAAAAACAAGACACATTAATTAGATGTAATGAAACTGATGCGATCCCGGTCGCATCATGTTATGACACAACTCGACGCTACCGAGATTGGTCCAAACTCGGGGGGCCCAAGTGCAAAATGAAGTTTTTAATTTTAGTTTGTCAATTTGGCTGCTGGAAAATAAGGACTATGATTCATTAATTTTTAGTTATTTTAGTTTGTGTTTTTAATTATGTCATAGTTTGTACATTATTAATATGTGTTCTGCATTTAATAAAGTCATGCATTATGTAACTTTCATGTTAGTTAAGTTTGCATCATTAAATTAAGTCAAGTTAGTTTAATTATGTAACTTTCATGTTAGTTAAATTTGCATTTCAAAACCATGCATTTAAGCATCTTAGTTTAATAAATGAGTTGCTGGACATTTATTCAACTCATCTTAGTTTTAATTAATAAGTGTTTTTTTTTGCTGAACTTTATTTAATAAGTGTTGTTCTTAATTGATCTAGTTCCTAGGATTATTTATTGATGCATAAATTAAGTTTTTTAAATTATGCTTCTTTAATTAAACTAGTTGCTGGAATAATTATTGTATATATGTTTTAGTTCATTTATTTAAGTAAGTTTAATGTTTGTTATGATTAATGTGTTTTCATTTGTTTAATAAACTCATTTTAATGTGTTTATTGCAGGTGACTTTTTAGCTTATAGTGGTTGCAATTCAAGGCTGTTACACATTTAATTAAGTGGCTGTTCAAGTTCTTTTGAGTTACAATTAAAGGGGCTGTTAAAAAAGGAGCTTAAAGATCATTAAAATGAGATTTTAAAGAGCATTTTATGCCCTTTAAAATTCAGCAGCAACTCTTCCACTTCCAGCCGTTTTTGGAGCTTTCAAGAGAAATTATTCAAGCCTTTGAATGTCATTAAGGAGCTGGTTAAGAGATGGTGTCTATTCCACTAGCCAAGGACAACTCAAGAGTCATTTTCTAAGCCATTAAAGACATTCAAATCAGCTGAATTAAAGTGATTTTATGGAAGGAGTTATTTGGTTCAAAGAATAAGAAAAGACATCAGTTTTTTATGGCACATTAAGTGGATGTTTTTGACCATTCGGTTACCTTGTTTTAGCATTATAAATAGATGTAATCAGCCATAGAGAGAGAACTTTTTGCTGAATATAGATGAAATATTTGAATTGTGAGCTATCCAATTCTCTTTGTTCTTTCGGAATTGATTTGACTTATCAAGCATAGCTTGTGGCGTCCATCTTTTCTTTGTTGCTGAACTTATCACCTTTGGTGTGGCGTTCAATATACCTTTGGTTCCTATCATAGTTGATAGTGGGTCAAGGTTCCTTTCCTGTTTCCTTTAACCGAAAACACCTAAAGACCATTTTGAGATTCGGGTCAACAATTCGTTATTGTTGGTTCATTTTCGGTCTTAGCCAATTAATTTGTTATTGTTTCCTCTTTATTTTGTTTATTACCTTTGTTTGAAGCCATTATCTCTATTTTGTTTCATTTTAAAACCGAAACGAATCCATCCTTACTCAATTCACGATTGGGCAACACATACGACTCAAAACATCACGAGACAAGTTCGTATCAAATTGGTATTAGAGCTAGCAAATTTGGAGTAAGAATCGATGTTGACGGCATTACGGTATAGTAGTTTCTCAAAAAAAACTCGAAAAAAAAATTCAAAAAAAAATTTGAAAAAAAAAACTAGTTTCCATTCAAACTTAAAAGATTGGATATCAAGTTGTGAAAAAAATTGTGAAAAAAAAAGAGAGCTAGTTTTGAAATTTAGTTTTTGTTTGCTGCCCAAATTTTAGTCATTATTACCTTCTACTCTTTCGCCACACCCAACCTTTTCATTTCTTTGTTTCAAGCCTACCTTCCTTTGTCCTACAATAATCTTACCAAGCCCAAAAATCAAGTTTGTAAGCTGACCCACAACAATTGCTTTTTAAGTTTAAATAATTCCTAAGAACTTAGAGAGGAGGAGTGAGTGGAAAGAGGCAAGAGAGTAGTGAGTTTATTCGAGAGAAAAAAAGCCAAGGAAGTGAGATTTCTTTGTGAGTGGATAGTGAGATTTTCTTTGTTGTGAGTTCTTTAAAAAATGTCACGAAGTTTGGAAAAAAATTCAGACAAGGGAGTTGGATTCCGTCCTGTAAGAATTATTGGAGGAAGTGTGCCAGATTTTACACTCCAAGCCTTTACACATGAAATGGAGCATCTATTTGATCGAAAACTCAAACCCATCAAGAAACGATTGGATCGTGTCGAAGAGCGGAGTCATCGAGCAAGAACCCAACGGGAGCAAATTTATCCAAATGAAAGGACGGAAATGAGATCATCAAGGAGACGAACATTCGACAAATATGTGAAAAGAGACCTTTATCCAGATTCCTATTCTTCAAGGAATTTAGGCCGAAATAAATCCAGCTATGAGTTTGAAGCCTATCAAGGTAACGAACGAGAAAGTACAAGTCATTCTTCGTATGCATCAAAGTATTCATCTACGGAAAAATCCTTACGAAGAAGTGAATTTGTTTCATATAAGAACTCATCCATGGAGGTTTATTCACGAAGAGTTGATCGTGACTCTTATGAAGATTCTTCCATTTCTTTCCAACGAAAAGTCTATTGTTCTGATTCTTTTGTATTATCTCCATTTTGTAATAAAGTTGAGAGAAGAAAAAGAGTGACGAGAGAAAAAGAAACCGAAAAAGAAACAAAAGTTGAAAAAGAGAAAAAGATTGGAGAAAGAAAAGAAAGAGTGCGAGAAACAAGTGTTGTTGAAAATGAAAGAGAATTGATGAGTGAAAGTGAGTTCTCAACAAACAAAGAGATTGTGGAAAAAGAAAGAGAAGTTGAAAAAGAAACGAGTGAAAAAGATGAAAGTCAACAAGAAAAAGCGAGGAATGTTTTTACTAACCAATCTGCAAGTTGTCCTCATATTGTTTCTTCTTTCCAGGTTTCTAGAGATTCAAATGACAAGTTTCAACTTCATTACCTTCTTGATGAGAGACGATTCCATTTGATCGAAAAAGGTAAGGTTCAAGCGCTTAAAGGTAAGCAAGGTAAGGAGTTTTTAGTCAATGAATCATGGCAATCAGGTTTGAAAGTTGTTGATAAAATCTACGATAACTTAGTTTTAAAAACATCTCCTTATTTTGATTTGGTTAATTGTTACTCGCTATTTGTGGTTGATAAATTCGTTTTAAGTGGAGGCATGAAGAGTTATTCACTCAATAAGTTTTGTGTTGAAAAATCTTTTGATGTTGTTCGATTAAATCCATAAATACAAAATCTGATCATGTTTGATAAAGAGCTTTCATGTGAAACGCTCAATCTGTTTGATCGTGATGGTAATGAAAATTTTTTAACTCTTAGTGTGAGATCTTCATATATTTGCATGAGATTTGAGAGATTTGATTGTTTGAATTTATTTTTGCCTACATCTTCTTTATTTGGCATGTGTGATGTCTTGGTGAAAGTGAAGTTTTTGTTACGTTACGGAACGACCAATCAAAACCATGTTTTTAAACCCGGAGCCTGTATTCCTAAGTTAACCTCAAGCGAAGGTGAGTATCAAAATTGTATTTTGAATCAATGTGTTGACCCTTTCTATTTGCTTCAACTTTTATCTTTATTTAGTTCGAAAACCAAACATGTTAATTTCGTTGGCTTGCCAAGTCAAAATTAAATTTTTTTTATTCTCGAGGTTGTTGTATATTGTTTCTTAATGGATTCGAACATGTGTTGCATGATTTTAACTTTAATGTGCTTCAAGTTCTTCATAAGTTACTAGCCATAAATTTTTCTGGTCAAATTGAAATGGTGAACAAAAATTTTGTCTTTGATCCCGGTGAATGCTGTTCCATATCATTGTTCAGGGGATTTGGACCATGGAATTCTAATTTTCAAAACTATAATTGATACGAGTCATAAAGGCCTAATCCAAGTTCAAGAACGTGATGGGCTCAAATTGCCACAAGGCCTGATGTGATTCGGCTCGGTTGATTGAGTCGATTCACTTGATTGCCCGATCGTCGACGAGGAATAGTTGAGTTATCGAAAATAGGATGAAATAAGGCTAAAGATGCGGAAGCTTTCAAATGGTTTTAAAGGTTGGCTAAGGTGATGGTAAATTTATAAGGGTAGTAGGCTCGATTTAAGTATAAAAATAAGAAAAATGGAAGTTGATAAATGAAGGCTCGGTTTTGTAAAAAGATATTATAGTTGGGTAAAATCTAGGATAGTCGGTGGAATGGATAAATGAGCTTAAACACCAGAAACGATTCAACACTAAAAGTGTCACCCCGATTTCTATTCGGTTCAAGGTGGGATTGCGGAATTGTAGAAGGTTGAACGCCACACCAAAGCAAGGTGATAAGTTCAAAAGAGAACGATAGACGCCACTAGCACGCTAGATAAGTCAGATCGAAACTCGTACGAATTTAGAGAGGAGAAAACTCACTCTTTGAACAAAGTTCATTCAAATGATCAAAAGTCAAAAGTCCTTTACAAATGAAAGAAAACAAATATTTATAGGCACATAGATGACCATTCAAATTCGGCATCTAGGTGTTCACACAATAATAAAAGCGTTTACACTAATGTATTAAAATAGTTCATACATTCGGCAGATTCATGCACTAGCTGAATGGACACTTTCTTCCCCCTTAGTTTGTGCATGAATGCTTAGTCATAAAGAAAGGCTTCAAGTGACTTGTATGTGCACCAAAAGGTTGCATTCATCTCCTTGGGACGTTCATGCACTTGTATGGACCATGTATCTTCATAATTAAACACTTTAATGGCATGTAAGTTCATAAATGGTAGCATGAACCTAGTAAATTCGTTCTCCCCTTTGTGCATGCACTTAATTCAATCAATGTGTTGAATTATTGAGTTAATTCCTTCCCTTGGACGTTCTTGAACCCATCCATGCATGTGTAGTAGCCTATAGGTCAATTCAAAGTGTGAACATGCTCAAGGAGCTCTATGGTCAACATAGAATTAGTTAGCAGCTACTTCTTGGCCGAATAAGTGCCTTGGAAAGTTAAGAGACAGCCACCATACATGAACTTAAGCCATTCATGCATTCTATCATCCCATGCATTTGATCCATTCATGGACTAGCCTTTAATGTCCATACATGCATTCGACACATGCATGAATTTGTAGAAACATTGCATCTAGCCGTACATGCACCAGCATTTAATACTTCTTCATTCATGAGTGTGGAATGCCCAAAAGAGATGTTTCTTCATTCATACATTGTACCGTCCAAAGGAATGTACCTACATGAAATAAACAAGTCATTAAGACATCTCATGAACACTCATAAATTCGGCATGATGTGAACACATTAATGTCATGCATTAATTCGGCTATGTGAACATAATCAATTTATATAATGACAATGATATATTAATAACAAATATTAATATAAGACAAGTTTAATGCTTAAATGAATATGTGCAAATTTTATTTAATGTATTAAAGACAAAACCGAGTTTAAACTAAAATGAGCTAAGTTTTAGCTCGTGAGCTAAAGTTGAGCTGAGGCTAAACTCCTAAGCTGAAGTTGAGCTAAGGTTTAGCTCGTGAGCTAAATATGAGCTAGGAGTGAGCTCGGTTTAGCTCAGGCAAGTTGGATCGAGCTTGAATAAGCTAGATTTGAGCTAGACGGAGCTCGTGGAGCTGGAAACGAGCTGGGATCAGCTTGCCAACATGTCAATGCTCGGCTTGACAGACTTGCTCAATGAAGTTCGCGGGGCGTGCTCGTATCATTCCCCCCTCTTTTAGGCGACTTGTCCTCAAGTCGAGCCGTTTGTCCATGGGAGAACTTTGACTCATGCATGGTTTTCCTCGGTCAAATGGGATGGAAGATGTCACACAAACCTAAAAAATTCTTACCACAGCCAATAAAAAGAAACTCAAAGGAGTCAAATTCAAATGTGTTCGATAGTTCATAAAATATTCAGTCAATCGAACATATGCCAAAAATCTCAATTGGACAAAGCAAACATACATAAATTTATCAAAGAGTTTCGTTAGACCATCGTTACAAACATGAAAACTAAGTTGGATCAAGGGATAATTGGTTAAAAACGATGGTAGGCACTTAAACACATTATTCCTCATCCAAAACATTTTAATTTCTTTAATCGAATATAGTAACTCATTTGGTCCTTTGTCTTGCTCATGCAAGGTATGCCATGGCCAAAGGTATGCTAATTCTTCCTTTCGTTTTTGAACAACATGAGGGGAGTCTCCAAATTCCAACGTAATAATCACATCATCACAATTCCAAAAGGAAAAATCCATCACATCAAAGTATAAATAATTTCCAAACAACCAATCAATGGAATTTTCAATTTCAATCGAAGTGAGCAAAGATATTTGAAAATTTTCAAATGACTTACCTTGACGAATATGAAGAGAAGAAAATTGAGGATTGGGTTTACCTTTCTCAGTCAAAATGAATCTTCTCTCTTTGGATAGATAACGTAAGACAAACCTATTACTTCGATAAATTTGAATAGGTGGTGACGCACCATGACATGTCTTGCTCCTCGAGGGGTGGAATTCACAAAAATAAGACGGGTTAGTATTATCGAAAACTATGGACTTAAATGGAAAAGGAAAGTTACCATGGAAATTTGATTCAATTCCAAAAACATAGGTTGGCCTTACCTTCTCGAAATGAAACGAAAATTTCAATGTGGCCAAACAAGGTGATTAATAAATGAATCAAAATTGAAACCAAATCATTGAATTTCACCTTCTTATCAAAAATTCGAACTTCAAGCAAACATAATTTCAATGTAAATGATGCAAAGCGCTTAATGTTTCCATAAAATGAATTCATGTAGCAAATACCAGGCTTGAACACACGAACTTGATTAGGAATTCCAACAAGCAACATATTAGAACAAGATATAATCAACTCACCACACGAATTATATTTCACTAGTTTAAACACACATGTTGATTTGACAAAACCGAGCATACCAAAATGCAAAGGTTCATACTTCAAGAGTATTAATCGGGAATGCAAATCACTACATGGAAATTTCGCACAAAAACTCAAAGATTGTTCATGAAGAACACAATTGCACATATCATGTGAAGATCTTTTAACATGGATGCCAAACAAAGAATTTTTAACGAACATGCAACTTTTCAAACAGGCAGATTTATCACAAATCAATTGAGCAGGCATATTTAAACATAAAGATTTAACACATGAGTTCAAAAAGTTTGCAGGGTCAAACACATGAGAATTTTTACGTGACAGACTTTGATCAAACATGTTCAAAATTTGCTCAGGGAAAACTAATCCAATGTTGTCAACAAATTTGCCAATGTAGTAATTGTCATAAAAAAAACTGTATATGGCACCTTTTAAAACAAAATCGTTAACAACAGTAAGTGAACAAAAATTATCCAAATCAAGTGACTTTGATTCGATAAACAAAGAATCCTTACCTTCCTTACCTTCAATTGCAAGTGGGTGGTAGTCATTCGCGAACTTACCTTTTTCGAACAACCTAAAACACCTCTCGTTTGGATGGTAATGTAGATGGAATTGGTCGCACAAACTTCTAGGAACCTGAAAAGTTAACTCACAAGAAGATCGAACAGGTGGGTTAGTGGAAATAATCCTCACTTGCTCACTTGTTTTCTCACTCGATTCTTTTTCTTCTGGATCACTCGTTTCTTTTGTTTCAATTTCTTTTTCATCTTCTTTTTCACTCTCAAATTTCTTTTCATTTCCTTTTTCATTTTCTTTTTGCTTTTCAAAGGCTTTTTCAAAGGCTTTTTCAAGTTCTCTCAAGATTCGCTCATTTTCTCTCTTACTTGCCTCTTGCCTCTCTTTTCTTTTTATTTCATTTTCTTTTTCTTCTCTTGCTTTTTCTTTTTCTTTTCTTTTCTTTGTTTTCTCTTTACAAGAATGTACAAAAGAACGATGAGAATACAAATCTTGTTCGAAAGATGAAGAACTATTTGCATATGATTCACAATCAAAACTTCGTGAAGAATACTCCGAGTAAGATTTCTTTGAAGATCTAGTAGGAGTATGTCTTTCTCTTCGAACGCCATCTTGGAATGAATCAAAATCGTAATCGGCTTCTCGTCTTCTCAAATTTCTTGATGAAAAGGACTTTCGATCGAAGTCACTTCTCGAATTCGCTAATGAATATGCGTCATAGTATAAATCTCTTTGTCTCGTAGTAGATGGCGAAAAGGAATCACGATAGGAACTTTTCTTAAGTAGTAGTCGGGAGTATATATCCGTGGGGTTCTTGGTTCCGTTTTACGACTTGAAGAAACTCGATCACTTTGGTCTCGTTTAGTCGCCCTTCTTCGCTTTTCTTGAACCAAATATTGGTATTCCGATTCGGTGAACTCTTCGTATGACATGATTTTTGTTGCTAAAAAGAAAATGTTAGATCACAAAACAAAATAAAAAAAAATGAAGTACCTCACCACAAACCTCACAATTTCGCTCGGAAAGAAAATTGGATAACACTCCACTCGTGTTTACACTTGTCTAATGGCTTTTGCTCGCTCTAATGTACTCACCACTCGTGCCTTTTTCCGCTCGTCTCACTCTCGTGAATCCGTATTTTGTTTCAAGAAGACTTATTGCGGCTTAGAGGGTCGGCTTCAAATGGGTTACAAGGGATAACGTCGGGTGTAGGGTAGGCTAAACAAAGAAAATAAAAATCAAAGTATGTGTGGCGTTTTGGGAGGGGTAGAGGGAATGGTAGAATGAATGGATGCTCGGAAGCAACAAAAAAAACAAAAAAAAACTCACAAGACTTTTCACTTTTGTTTTTTTCTTCTTTTTTTTAACTCGATTTTTTTTTCACTTTTTTTTCCTTTTTTTCGATTTTTTTTTTATTTTTTTTGAATTCTTTTTTTTTCGTTACGAACCTACTCCGAGCTAGGTACGAATGTCGGCACTTCTCGTTTTAGTAGCTCTGATACCAAATGATGTGATCCGGCTCGGTTGATTGAGTCGATTCACTTGATTGCCCGATCGTCGACGAGGAATAGTTGAGTTATCGGAAATAGGATGAAATAAGGCTAAAGATGCGGAAGCTTTCAAATGGTTTTAAAGGTTGGCTAAGGTAATGGTAAATTTATAAGGGTAGTAGGCTCGATTTAAGTATAAAAATAAGAAAAATGGAAGTTGATAAATGAAGGCTCGGTTTTGTAAAAAGATATTATAGTTGGGTAAAATCTAGGATAGTCGGTGGAATGGATAAATGAGCTTAAACACCAGAAACGATTCAACACTAAAAGTGTCACCCCGATTTCTATTCGATTCAAGGTGGGATTGCGGAATTGTAGAAGGTTGAACGCCACACCAAAGCAAGGTGATAAGTTCAAAAGAGAACGATAGACGCCACTAGCACGCTAGATAAGTCAGATCGAAACTCGTACGAATTTAGAGAGGAGAAAACTCACTCTTTGAACAAAGTTCATTCAAATGATCAAAAGTCAAAAGTCCTTTACAAATGAAAGAAAACAAATATTTATAGGCACATAGATGACCATTCAAATTCGGCATCTAGGTGTTCACACAATAATAAAAACATTCACACTAATGTATTAAAATAGTTCATAAATTCGGCAGATTCATGCACTAGCTGAATGGACACTTTCTTCCCCCTTAGTTTGTGCATGAATGCTTAGTCATAAAGAAAGGCTTCAAGTGACTTGTATGTGCACCAAAAGGTTGCATTCATCTCCTTGGGACGTTCATGCACTTGTATGGACCATGTATCTTCATAATTAAACACTTTAATGGCATGTAAGTTCATAAATGGTAGCATGAACCTAGTAAATTCGTTCTCCCCTTTGTGCATGCACTTAATTCAATCAATGTGTTGAATTATTGAGTTAATTCCTTCCCTTGGACGTTCTTGAACCCATCCATGCATGTGTAGTAGCCTATAGGTCAATTCAAAGTGTGAACATGCTCAAGGAGCTCTATGGTCAACATAGAATTAGTTAGCAGCTACTTCTTGGCCGAATAAGTGCCTTGGAAAGTTAAGAGACAGCCACCATACATGCACTTAAGCCATTCATGCATTCTATCATCCCATGCATTTGATCCATTCATGGACTAGCCTTTAATGTCCATACTTGCATTCGACACATGCATGAATTTGTAGAAACATTGCATCTAGCCGTACATGCACCAGCATTTAATACTTCTTCATTTATGAGTGTGGAATGCCCAAAAGAGATGTTTCTTCATTCATACATTGTACCGTCCAAAGGAATGTACCTACATGAAATAAACAAGTCATTAAGACATCTCATGAACACTCATAAATTCGGCATGATGTGAACACATTAATGTCATGCATTAATTCGGCTATGTGAACATAATCAATTTATATAATGACAATGATATATTAATAACAAATATTAATATAAGACAAGTTTAATGCTTAAATGAATATGTGCAAATTTTATTTAATGTATTAAAGACAAAACCGAGTTTAAACTAAAATGAGCTAAGTTTTAGCTCGTGAGCTAAAGTTGAGCTGAGGCTAAACTCCTAAGCTGAAGTTGAGCTAAGGTTTAGCTCGTGAGCTAAATATGAGCTAGGAGTGAGCTCGGTTTAGCTCAGGCAAGTTGGATCGAGCTTGAATAAGCTGGATTTGAGCTAGACAAAGCTCGTGGAGCTGGAAACGAGCTGGATCAGCTTGCCAACATGTCAATGCTCAGCTTGACAGACTTGCTCGATGAAGTTCGCGGGGCGTGCTCGTATCAAGGCCCAATAACGAGATCAAAGGCCCGACAAATGCGGTCCAAACTAAATGGGACCATTCAAGAGCTTGTTAGCAAGGCCTTAGATGCATACACGAGAGAACAAGAAAATCAAGATTCACTTTCTTGTTTTCAAGAAAATCAAGAAATCGAATCTTGGCCCAATTTTGCTGTTCGAAGAGATTTCAAGAATCAAGAAAATCAAGATTTCAAATCTTGGAAATCTTGGTCCAAGAAACCAAATCTTGCAGCCAAAACGCATTGGATCTCCATTACGAGCGTCAACGACCCAATTTTGGTAGGAGATGGATCACGAGCCCAAATTCTTGAAGGCGAGGCCCAATAACCAAAATCCAGCCCAATCAAGAAATTTCTTCATACTTAGTTGAAAATCAGGCCAAAATGTCTAAGGGCCCAATTTGTAAACATCTTACTTGTTTAATTTAATTTTTTTATCTTTAGGAGCATTACATGTAAAATTCGGCCCAAAACAGCCCATATAAGTGCATGGCCGAATTTACCTTGTTATTTTATTAATTAGGTTTAATTTTTATTAGTTACTTGTGAGATTAGGATTTGTTGGAGGCCTATATAAGCCTTGGCCAGCCACCCTTTGTAAAAACATCTTATTATCATTCAATATATTAAATTTCAGTTTGTTAGAGTGCAGAATTTTCTTTGGGGTTTTCTCCAAGAATTCTCTCTTAAGCTTTCTTTAGAAGTTGTTTTAACAATCTTTTGACTGTGGGAGCCATCTTCAACCTTCTTCTTGCCATCGATATTCTTTGGAGGGGAGATTAGAGCCGTTTGAAGAGATTTGTGAAATCTTTCGGGATTTCAAGGATCTTTAGGACTTATCCTTTAATTTTTGCTGTTCAATTTCTTTTCTTTATTTTTGTTGATGCCGAATCTATATCTAATATTTTGCTTTTCTTGTTTGTTTTCCAGCATTGATTAAACTCAAGATCTCATCGTTTAAGTTGTTCTCCTATTGGCAGCACCCATTCGAACCCAAAAATCCCCAATTCCTAGGGTTTGGCCGATTGGATTTCTTTCAATTTGGGAATCAATTGATTGCTGGAAATTGGGCATTCTTGGCCAAATCAATCCCTTGGCAGATTCGCATCTTTTCTTTCTTCTCAATTTCATTTGATTCATCGATTCTATTTCTTTTCTTCTTGCTGCTCTTTTAATTGAATTTGGGAATTTTAAATTCAAATCTGATTCGGTTTAATCTTGTTCTTTGTTTTTGATTTCAGATCTGTTCGTCTAGGATCTTTCGTAGGAGTTTCTCGTGACTTGGCAACTCGATCTTGGTCCGCGCCCAACCCCGTATCATTTGGTATCAGATTTTGGGCGTTTTGGGTGTTCTTGGTTTATTTCTAAACTGATCGAAACCCTTCTTGGCAGTAAGAATCGATCATTAATTCATCTTTCCATTGATCTTGCCCGTCTATTCATCACAATTCTGATTAAATTCGGTTTGTTGGAATTTGGAGTTTGATTTGCTGTTTTGGATGTTAATCTTTTCAGATTCGGTTTGGGAAGCTCATAATCGTGATGTTACACACCAAGGCAAGCTTAATAGATACTCTCTTGTGTTTAAAGGCCGGAAATTCACTCTTGTTCCTTTAAATCCCAGTGATGTATATAAAGATCAATTAAAAATGATGAAATTTTGTGAGGAAGTATGATACGAGTCACAAAAGCCCAAATTCTTGAAGGCGAGGCCCAATAAGCAAATTCCCAGCCCAATCAAGAAATCCATCCATACTTAGTTGAAAATCAGGCCAAATTGTCAAAGTGGCCCAAGTTGTAAAGTTTTATTTTTATTTTTATTTATTTACTTACTTAGTTTAAATTTTTATGTCAATATTCAGTCCAAGAGTCCCAGATAAAATGACCTTTGACCAAATTTCCATATTAAAATAATTAGGATTTTTTTATTTTAGTTTTCTAATTAGATTAGGACTAGTTATAAGGCCTATTTAAAGGCATGGCTGTCCACCTTGTTAAACACTTATCATTATTATTAAAATTTCAGATTTGTTGAGAGCAGAATTTTCTTTGAGTTTTCTCCAAGATTTCTCTCTTGAGTTTTCTTTAGAAGTTGTTTTAACAATCTTGTGATTGTTGGAGCCATCTTCAACCTTCTTCTTGCCATTGATATTCTTTGGAGGGGAGATTAGAGCCGTTTGAAGGGAGTTGTGAGATCTTTCGAGATTTCAAGGCTTCTTAGGACTTATCTTTTAATTTCTTACTGTCAATTCTTTCTTTATTTCTACTTGTGCTGAATCATTATCTAATCTATTTTCTATTCTTATTGTGTTTTCAGCCTTTTTCTATCTTAAGGAATCAGCCCAAAAATCCCCAATTTCTAGGGTTTTTCCATACTCTTTTTGGGTGAAATTAGATTGTCGAAATTTGGGGAAAACTATCTTGGTGTTCAATTGGGCAGAATCACAATCTCCTTGAGGGTTTCAAGAACCCTAACACTTATTTCTATTCTTTTATTGATTCTTAGCTGTAGGTTTTCATTTGTTTGCTTTTTATTATCCTTTTAAAATATCTAACACCTTCTTATTTCTTGTGTTAGTAGGATTTAAACGTGTGCACAATCCTTCCTCGGTGCAACACGAATCACTTGGTGTCTCGTCAGTTTTTGGCATCCTAGTGCAAATTAGGATTCTTTGGTAGTTTGGTTCACACTCTCTAATTGGTTGATATAAACTCTGATAAAGAACTCACAAGATTGAATTCGACCTCATTGAGAATTTGATTTTTTCTTTTTGAGTGATTAACGGTGAGGTTTGATAACTTTTATTTTTGAGTGTTGTGTGTTTTGCAGGTTTTAAAAAAATGTCTACAGGTGATAATACTAGTGACATATTTAAAAATTCCAACAACAGTTGGACGAACAGGCTGCTGCACTTCGAGCGTTGACTGCTACTATCAATGAGGTGCGGTTGAATCAAGAGCCTCAATATCGAGATCAAATTAAAGACGATGTGGATAACCAGCCTCCTGCTCATAGGCGCGCTCCTCGGCGTGTCCCTAGAACTGATTATGATCTTCATGATCGTGGACAACCCTCTTTGGCAAAACCAAAGAGCGAGCAGCAACGAGAACATCTCTTTCATACTCGCTGCCATGTACAAGGTAAGCTTTGTAGAGTTATTATTGATGGTGAAAGTTGCTCGAACGTAGCCAGCACGACGATGGTGGAAAAGCTTTGCTTAACCACTACCAAGCATCCACGACCTTATCAACTACAAGGGCTTAGCAACGAAAGCCAATTTAAGGTCACTCAACAAGTGCGCATCGCCTTTTCTATCAGTAAATATCAAGACGAAGTCGTGTGCGACGTAGTACCTATTCAAGCCTGCCATTTATTGCTAGGAGAACCATGGCAACTAGATCGAAAGGTCACTCACGATGGTCGTACCAATAGGTATTCTTTCAAGTATCAAGGAAGGAAAATCACCTTAGTGCCGCTCACTCCGGAACAAGTCCATGAGGACCAAATCAAACTGAAAAATTCTGTTAAAAAAAGTGAGGAAAAAGAAAAGAGAATGAAAAAGAGCAAAAAGAGATTGAGAGTGAAAAAGAAATTGAAGAAAGAAGAGAAAATGAATTAGAAAAAGAAACAAAAGAAAAAGACGTGGAAAGGGTAGTGAGGAATGTTTCCACTAACCAAGATATGAATTTTTCTTGTGTTGCTACTTTTCAGGTTCCCGAAAGATTGAAAGATAACTTTCAACTTCAATACCTCTCAAATGAAAGACGCTTTCATACGATCAACTTAGGCAAAGATGAAATCACACTACATGATCCTGAAGGTAAGCGAGGTATGGAAATTTTAGAAACCGAGTCCAGTGCAGATTTGAAAATTATTGATAAAACTTTTGGTGACTTAGTTCTTAAAAGATTCCCTCATTTTGATCCGATTAATTGTTACTCTTCGATTGTGGTTGATAAAGTCATTACAAAAAGAAGCGTGATTTGTTATTCTCTTGATTTACCTTGTGTAAAATCCTCGAATTTGTCCAAATCTGTTTGGAGAATAAGGTAACGAAATTTTCCAAATTTGTTTTCAATTTATATTCGTGCCTTAAACAGTTTATGTGGTTGTACATGAAGTTTGAGTTCCATTTGACAAAGGTTAACTCAACAACGGAGATTCGACTACACTATGCCCCCGATGAACGAAGGTTTGTTTTGAAAAAGGTAAAATCGACCCTTATTCTTTTGCTTATCAAGGTAAGATGCTTGAAACCTTTGAAACACTTTTGTACTCCTCGGATAGCGACAAAGATCGTGTTGATGAACACTTAGATCAAAACGTGCTTGACTGTCCTATTTTATTTATTGATGATAAATCTATTTTGATGGTTGATAAAAAGATTCTTGTTTTTGATAATGCATGTGTGAGTGAATCTATAGACCGTCGATTAAGGCATGGTAATCTGAATCTGTCCATTCACATGCGTTATACCTGTTCTATTATGCTTATATTTGGACTACAAGCTTGTTTGCGTTGCTATTTACTATTTCATGGCTATTCTTTTCAGTGAACTCAATTGCCATTAGTCCCGTTTGATCGAGGAAAGTCGAGTTCATTTGATTTTTTAGATTCGAGGACGAATCTTTTTGAGGAAGGGGGAATGATACGAGTCATAAAAGCCCAATCCAAGTTCAAGAACGTGATGGGCTCAAATTGCCACAAGGCCCAATAACGAGATCAAAGGCCCGACAAATGCGGTCCAAACTAAATGGGACCATTCAAGAGCTTGTTAGCAAGGCCTTAGATGCATACACGAGAGAACAAGAAAATCAAGATTCACTTTCTTGTTTTCAAGAAAATCAAGAAATCGAATCTTGGCCCAATTTTGCTGTTCGAAGAGATTTCAAGAATCAAGAAAATCAAGATTTCAAATCTTGGAAATCTTGGTCCAAGAAACCAAATCTTGCAGCCAAAACGCATTGGATCTCCATTATGAGCGTCAACGACCCAATTTTGGTAGGAGATGGATCACGAGCCCAAATTCTTGAAGGCGAGGCCCAATAACCAAAATCCAGCCCAATCAAGAAATTTCTTCATACTTAGTTGAAAATCAGGCCAAAATGTCAAAGGGCCCAATTTGTAAACATCTTACTTGTTTAATTTAATTTTTTAATCTTTAGGAGCAATTACATGTAAAATTCGGCCCAAAATAGCCCATATAAGTGCATGGCCGAATTTACCTTGTTATTTTATTAATTAGGTTTAATTTTTATTAGTTACTTGTGAGATTAGGATTTGTTGGAGGCCTATATAAGCCTTGGCCAGCCACCCTTTGTAAAAACATCTTATTATCATTCAATATATTAAATTTCAGTTTGTTAGAGTGTAGAATTTTCTTTGGGGTTTTCTCCAAGAATTCTCTCTTGAGCTTTCTTTAGAAGTTGTTTTAACAATCTTTTGATTGTGGGAGCCATCTTCAACCTTCTTCTTACCATCGATATTCTTTGGAGGGGAGATTAGAGCCGTTTGAAGAGATTTGTGAAATCTTTCGGGATTTCAAGGATCTTTAGGACTTATCCTTTAATTTTTACTATTCAATTTCTTTTTTTTTATTTCTGTTGATGCCGAATCTATATCTAATATTTTGCTGTTCTTGTTTGTTTTCCAGCATTGATTAAACTCAAGATCTCATCGTTTAAGTTGTTCTCCTATTGGCAGCACCCATTCGAACCCAAAAATCCCCAATTCCTAGGGTTTGGCCGATTGGATTTCTTTCAATTTGGGAATCAATTGATTGCTGGAAATTGGGCATTCTTGGCCGAATCAATCCCTTGGCAGATTCGCATCATTTCTTTCTTCTCAATTTCGTTTGATTCATCGATTCTATTTCTTTTCTTCTTGCTGCTCTTTTAATTGAATTTGGGAATTTTAAATTCAAATCTGATTCGGTTTAATCTTGCTCTTTGTTTTTGATTTCAGATCTGTTCGTCTAGGATCTTTCGTAGGAGTTTCTCGTGACTTGGCAACTTGATCTTGGTCCGCGCGCAACCCCGTATCAATAATCTTCAAATACCTTGTGAATCAGGTTTGTTTCCATCGAAGAAAAAGGTAAAACCAATTTCTATTTTTGATCCCGGTATTGATTCATGTGTTGTTCTTTTGAGTTTATTTGTTCAAGTTGTGACTAAAATCCTGGAAAGTTCTTTTGTGTTTAACCTTCATTGTGTCACTAATTTGTTTTATTGTTTTGTAGGTGACGATGTTAGGTGGTACCCTTCTAAAGAGGGATGGCATGCAAATGACCTTCTTTCTTGCCGAGCCATTTGTGGTTCTCAGAATTTTGAAAATAATTCTTTCCGGATCATGAACAAAGGGGGTCATGATCTTGAAAACTTTTTCTCGAGCAAGTGGCCCAATTTGAGGACAAATCGTTTTCAAGAGGGAGGGTATGATGCGATCCCGGTCGCATCATGTTACGACACAACTCGACGCTACCGAGATTGGTCCAAACTCGAGGGCCCCAAGTGAAAAATGAAGTTTTTAATTTTAGTTTGTCAATTTGGCTGCTGGAAAATAAGGACTATGATTCATTAATTTTTAGTTATTTTAGTTTGTGTTTTTAATTATGTCATAGTTTGCACATCATTAATATGTGTTCTGCATTTAATAAAGTCATGCATTATGTAACTTTCATGTTAGTTAAGTTTGCATCATTAAATTAAGTCAAGTTAGTTTAATTATGTAACTTTCATGTTAGTTAAATTTGCATTTCAAAACCATGCATTTAAGCATCTTAGTTTAATAAATGAGTTGCTGGACATTTATTCAACTCATCTTAGTTTTAATTAATAAGTGTTTTTGTTGAACTTTATTTAATAAGTGTTGTTCTTAATTGATACCAATTTGATACGAACTCGTCTCGTGATGTTTTGAGTCGTATCTGTTGCCCAATCATGAATTGAGTAAGGATGGATTCGTTTAGGTTTTAAAATGAAACAAAATAGAGATAATGGCTTCAAACAAAGGTAATAAACAAAATAAAGAGGAAATAATAACAAATTAATTGGCTAAGACCGAAAATGAACCAACAATAACGAATTGTTGACCCGAATCTCAAAATGGTCTTTAGGTGTTTTTCGGATAAAGGAATCAGGAAAGGAACCTTGACCCACTATCAACTATGATAGGAACCAAAGGCATATTGAACGCCACACCAAAGGTGATAAGTTCAGCAACAAAGAAAAGATGGACGCCACAAGCTATGCTTGATAAGTCAAATCAATTCCGAAAGAACAAAGAGAATTGGATAGCTCACAATTCAAATATTTCATCTATATTTAGCAAAAAAGTTCTTCTCTCTATGGCTGATTACATCTATTTATAATTCTAAAACAAGGTAACTGATACGACCCTGGCCAAGGATGCCCTTGATTTCAGCTTGAATTCAGCTCCTCAAGCTCCATTTAGCTTGGTTCAGCTCACCGAATTTTATTTTAGCTCACATGAGCTTAATTCAGCTCGTTTGAGCTTGGTTTAAATTCAATTCAGCTCATTATTAGCTCTTTAGCTAAATTAATTTTATTTGCTGGAATAAATTAATTATTTAAGTTAATTATTTAATTTTGTTACAGCTCTTAATTACTTGTCAGCTTATTACATGTTATAATTATGTTGTGTTAGCCGAATTTAATTAGGTGGCTGGATTATATTTAATTTGTCTTAATACCATTTAGTTCAGCCGAATATACATTTGCACTTAATTTACTTCATGTTTTTTTCTTGTAGGATGGCTGAATGCATGAAGGAGCATTAAAGTCCAAGTGCATGAATGGTTCAATACAACGTATGGGAGTATACATGAATGGCTGAATACATGAATGGTTGGATTCATGGATATGGCTCATTTTATGATAATTCAAGGTGTTAATTCAGCCAAGAAGAGCAACTAAATTCATTCTCCAAAAGCTGGCCGATGCACTTCCCAAAACAGCACCTATGCGTTCACATTTGGAGTTCACACCAAGGACCATTTGGCTGATCATTGTTCACACTTCCAAAGACTTTTCCAACTCCTTTTTCACACCTTCAAGGCTGTTCACGTTCATCTTTAATGCTGGTCTCTTTTCAGCCAAGAATTACATTTTAATGAGCTCATTTAAGCTCAGTTGGCTGAACCTAGCTGCTGCCATTTCTCCAAGTGCATTTGCTCTTCTAGAAATCGTCCCTTGAGCTTCAAATTCAGCTGAATTTAGCTCCAGCAATTTAGTTTTTTATTTCCAAAATTTTCTAGCATTTTTCTAGCCTAATTAATTACTTAGACATTAAGTCTTTGTTTTGGCCATTCGGCTACCTAGCTGAACACTATAAATAGTTGTTCATTTTCATTGTAAAAGGATTTTGACTTTTGATCATTTGAATGAACTTTGTTCAAAGAGTGAGTTTTCTCCTCTCTAAATTCGTACGAGTTTCGATTTGACTTATCTAGCGTGCTAGTGGCGTCTATCGTTCTCTTTTGAACTTATCACCTTGCTTTGGTGTGGCGTTCAACCTTCTACAATTCCGCAATCCCACCTTGAACCGAATAGAAATCGGGGTGACACTTTTTAGTGTTGAATCGTTTCTGGTGTTTAAGCTCATTTATCCATTCCACCGTCTATCCTAGATTTTACCCAACTATAATATCTTTTTACAAAACCGAGCCTTCATTTACCAACTTCCATTTTTTTCTTATTTTTATCCTTAAATCGAGCCTACTACCCTTATAAATTTACCATCACCTTAGCCAACCTTTAAAACCATTTGAAAAGCTTCCGCATCTTTAGCCTTATCTCATCCTATTTCCGATAACTCAACTATTCCTCGTCGACGATCGGGCAATCAAGTGAATCGACTCAATCAACCGAGCCAGATCACATCATTTGGTATCAGAGCTACTAAAACGAGGAATGCTGACGTTCGTACCAAGCTCGGAGTAGGTTCGTAACGTGAAAAAAAATTTAGGTTGTAATTTTTTTTTCTCTTCTTCCTTTGTATTTCAGCATATTGTAATTGAAAAAAAAATAAAAAAAAAAGAGAAGAGGAAATTTGAAAAAAAAATTCAAAAAAAATTCAAAAAAAACAATTTTTGAAGTAAAAAAAAAGTGAAAAGTCTTGTGAGTTTTATTTTGTTTCTTGTTGCCTCCGAGCATCCATTCATTCTACCATTCCCTCTACCCCCCAAAACGCCACACATACTTTGATTTTTACTTTCTTTGTTTAGCCTACCCTACACCCAACGTTATCCCTTGTAACCCATTTGAAGCCGACCCTCTAAGCCGCAATAAGTCTTCTTGAAACAAAATACGAATTCACGAGAGTGAGACGAGCGGAAAAAGGCACGAGTGGTGAGTACATTAGAGCGAGCAAAAGCCATTAAACAAGTGTAAACACTAGTGGAGTGTTATCCAATTTTCTTTGTGAGTGAAACGTGAGATTTTTGTGGTGAGGTATTTAATTTTTGTTTTGTTTTAATCATTTTTTTAGTAATTAAATCATGTCTCAAGAAGAATTCTCTACTGATGAATTTCAATATTTGGTGAATGAGATGGGCTAAATTTTGGAGGAAAAACTAAGCCCATTAAAAAGACGTTTGAACCGAGTGGAGGAAAAGTCCCAACGGAAACAAAATCCACCAAGTCGAGAAACGGAGTCGAGATCATCACGGCAATACGCGTCCAAAGACTACTCGCTAAGAGATTCTTATCGGGATTTCTATTCAACGAGGAACTCAAGACGAAGCAAAGCAAGTTTTGAGTTTGAAGCTTTTCAAGGTGACGAACGAGGAATCACAAGTAGTCCTTCATATGCACCAAGGTATTCATCCGCCAAGAATCAATCTCGAAGAGGTGATCATTTTTTGTATGAAAGTCATTCTAATTATACCCAACGAGAGTCATTTTGTGCTGATTCTTTTGCAACATCTCCATCCTATAATGAAAGAGCGAGGCAAAAAGGAAAAGAAATAAGAAGAAAGGAAAGACAAGAAATGTTGATGAGAGAAAATGAGCATATATGGAATGAAATCGAGAGACGAAAAAAAGAAATGAAAGAAAAGGAACAAGAAATCAAAAAAGTGAGAGAAAAAGAAAATGAAGAGAAAGAATTCAAAAAAGAAATTGAGATTGAAAAAGAAAAAGAAATCCAAAAAGAGAGTGAGGTCGAAAATAAAATTGAAAATGAGAGAGGAAATGAAAAGAGAAAAAAAGAAGTTGAGATTAGAAAAGAAACGAGAGAAAAAGAGATAAACGAACCAGAAAAAGTGAGGAGCATTTCGACTAATCCATATGAAACTTGTTCTTGTTCTGTTTCTTCTTTCTAGGTGCCCGAGATATCAAACGATAATTTTCAACTTCACTACCTTTCCGATGAATGACATTTTCATATGGTCAGTATAGGTAAGGTTGAAGATGAAAACGTGCCCCAAGAGTTCAAAGGTAAGAGAGGTGAGGAAATGTTAACGATCGAGTCACGACCACCAGGTTTGAAAATTGTTGAAATACTTTTTAGTGACTTAATTTCTAAACGCTCTCCTTATTTTGGTCTGATTAATTGCTACTCCCTGAATGTGGTTGATTTTTGTTCCAATCAACAAACCAAAGATTTAATTTTGCGTGATGACGGTTTTTCACGAAAGGCGATTAAATTTTTCATTTGTGACAATTTTGTGCACCAATTAACGCTTTGTGGAAAATCCATGAATTTGTGCAAGTATGAATTGATGAATGTAAAAAGTTTTAATTGTTTGTCCCTTTGTATGCAAAAATCCCATTGGTTTAACGTGTTTGGTTTAATGAAAATTTTGCTACATTTTGGCATGAATACTCAAAATCAAGTTTTTAAACCCAGAATCTATTTTGGTTCGTTTTATGGGAAAGTCAAGCTTCATCAATTTTGTGTGAACAATTTCTATTGTTTTGATAATTGGTTGTTGAATAAGGAACTGAGGTATGAAAAATTTGATTTCAATTTAAATTCATTCCTTAATCCATTTTTGTGGTTGTATTTGAAGTTCGTATTTCATTTTGTTAAGGTTAATTCAGCCACAGAGATTCGACTAGACTACATTTCCGAGGAGAGAAGATTTATGATGATCGACAAAGGTAAAAATGATCCTTGCTTTTCCATCCCTCGAGGTAAACAAGGTATGACTTACGATAACTTTAAAATTTCTCTGCCCTATTCGGTTGGTAATAAAATTTTTGTTGAAGAATTGGTTGTTGCAAGGAATTTAAATTGTGATGTGTTTAACTGTTCAGCTTTATTTAAAAATGAATCATCTGTTTTTATTGATGCTGATGATGCGATTTTGGAAGAACCAATCGTTCAATTTCCATTGCAAGGTTTTACTGTGCATTCATCTGTTTGTGATAAAAATTTGTGTTCAATAAGTTGTGGTGAGGAGTTTATCTGCTTGATCGATGAACGGATTAAGTTGAATGTGTCCACATGTCTCTTGAAAATTTTTGGTAAGATTCTCCTTGATGACAAGTTTGTTGAAAAGGTGAAAGATCAATGGCCACTGTTAAGCTTAACTATGCAAGATTTAAGCCGATTAAGTGGTAAAATCATAACTTGCAAAAAGCTTTGTTCAATCGATTGTGGGTATGAAATTTGGAAAATACCTTCTTGCAAGGATTATGAATGTTCTACCCAAATGGTACTTGGGCCACATATTTGCTCAAATGAATTCTTGATGATTTGTGATTACTCATTTAAAATAATTCCTTCGTTTGATGAGACTTTGTATGGTGAAGATGTAACAAAACAGTTTGGTGGTTTATTTTATTTGTGTTCGATTCCGTTTGATCGAGGAAAGATGAGTAAGCGGAGCTATGATCGAGTGAACCAACGGCTCGACTTGAGGACAAGTCGTTCTAAAGAAGGGGGGAATGATACGACCCTGGCCAAGGATGCCCTTGATTTCAGCTTGAATTCAGCTCCTCAAGCTCCATTTAGCTTGGTTCAGCTCACCGAATTTTATTTTAGCTCACATGAGCTTAATTCAGCTCGTTTGAGCTTGGTTTAAATTCAATTCAGCTCATTATTAGCTCTTTAGCTAAATTAATTTTATTTGCTGGAATAAATTAATTATTTAAGTTAATTAGTTAATTTAGTTACAGCTCTTAATTACTTGTCAGCTTATTACATGTTATAATTATGTTGTGTTAGCCGAATTTAATTAGGTGGCTGGATTATATTTAATTTGTCTTAATACCATTTAGTTCAGCCGAATATACATTTGCACTTAATTTACTTCATGTTTTTTTCTTGTAGGATGGCTGAATGCATGAAGGAGCATTAAAGTCCAAGTGCATGAATGGTTCAATACAACGTATGGGAGTATACATGAATGGCTGAATACATGAATGGTTGGATTCATGGATATGGCTCATTTTATGATAATTCAAGGTGTTAATTCAGCCAAGAAGAGCAACTAAATTCATTCTCCAAAAGCTGGCCGATGCACTTCCCAAAACAGCACCTATGCGTTCACATTTGGAGTTCACACCAAGGACCATTTGGCTGATCATTGTTCACACTTCCAAAGACTTTTCCAACTCCTTTTTCACACCTTCAAGGCTGTTCACGTTCACCTTTAATGCTGGTCTCTTTTCAGCCAAGAATTACATTTTAATGAGCTCATTTAAGCTTAATTGGCTGAACCTAGCTGCTGCCATTTCTCCAAGTGCATTTGCACTTCTAGAAATCGTCCCTTGAGCTTCAAATTCCGCTGAATTTAGCTCCAGCAATTTAGTTTTTTATTTCCAAAATTTTCTAGCATTTTTCTAGCCTAATTAATTACTTAGACATTAAGTCTTTGTTTTGGCCATTCGGCTACCTAGCTGAACACTATAAATAGTTGTTCATTTTCATTGTAAAAGGACTTTTGACTTTTGATCATTTGAATGAACTTTGTTCAAAGAGTGAGTTTTCTCCTCTCTAAATTCGTACGAGTTTCGATCTGACTTATCTAGCGTGCTAGTGGCATCTATCGTTCTCTTTTGAACTTATCACCTTGCTTTGGTGTGGCGTTCAACCTTCTACTATTCTGCAATCCCACCTTGAACCGAATAGAAATCGGGGTGACACTTTTTAGTGTTGAATCGTTTCTGGTGTTTAAGCTCATTTATCCATTCCACCGTCTATCCTAGATTTTACCCAACTATAATATCTTTTTACAAAACCGAGCCTTCATTTACCAACTTCCATTTTTTTCTTATTTTTATCCTTAAATCGAGCCTACTACCCTTATAAATTTACCATCACCTTAGCCAACCTTTAAAACCATTTGAAAAGCTTCCGCATCTTTAGCCTTATCTCATCCTATTTCCGATAACTCAACTATTCCTCGTCGACGATCGGGCAATCAAGTGAATCGACTCAATCAACCGAGCCGGATCACATCAGTAACCGAATGGTCAAAAACATCCACTTAATGTGCCATAAAAACTGATGTCTTTTCTTATTCTTTGAACCAAATAACTCCTTCCATAAAATCACTTTAATTCAGCTGATTTGAATGTCTTTAATGGCTTAGAAAATGACTCTTGAGTTGTCCTTGGCTAGTTGAATAGACATCATCTCTTAACTAGCTCTTTAATGACATTCAAAGGCTTGATTAATTTCTCTTGAAAGCTCCAAAAACAGCTGGAAGTGGAAGAGTTGCTGCTGAATTTTAAAGGGCATAAAATGCTCTTTAAAAACTCCTTTAATGATTTTTAAGCTCCCTTTATAACAGCCCCTTTAATTGTAACTCAAAAGAACTTGAACAGCCACTTAATTAAATGTGTAACAGCCTTGAATTGTAACCACTATAAGCTAAAAAGTCACCTGCAATAAACACATTAAAATGAGTTTATTAAACAAATGAAAACACTTATTAATCATAACAAACATTAAACTTACTTAAATAAATGAACTAAAACATATATGCAATAATTATTCCAGCAACTAGTTTAATTAAAGAAGCATAATTTAAAAAACTTAATTTATGCATCAATAAATAATCCTAGGAACTAGATCAATTAAGAACAACACTTATTAAATAAAGTTCAACAAAAACACTTATTAATTAAAACTAAGATTAGTTGAATAAATGTCCAACAACTCATTTATTCAACTAAGATGCTTAAATGCATGGTTTTGAAATGCAAATTTAACTAACATGAAAGTTACATAATTAAACTAACTTGACTTAATTTAATGATGCAAACTTAACTAACATGAAAGTTACATAATGCATGACTTTATTAAATGCAGAACACATATTAATGATGTGCAAACTATGACATAATTAAAAACACAAACTAAAATAACTAAAAATTAATGAATCAAAGTCCTTATTTTCCAGCAACCAAATTGACAAACTAAAATTAAAAACTTCATTTTGCACTTGGGCCCCTCGAGTTTGGACCAATTTCGGTAGCGTCGAGTTGTGTCGTAACATGATGCGACCGGGATCGCATCATACCCTCCCTCTTGAAAATGATTTGTCCTCAAATCGGGCCACTTGCTCGAGAAAAAATTTTCAAGATCATGACCCCCTTTTTTCATGATCCGGACAGAATTATTTTCAAAATTTTGAGAACCACAAATGGCTCGGCTAGAAAGAAGGTCATTTGCATGCCATCCCTCTTTAGGTGGGTACCACCTAACATCGTCACCTACAAAACAATAAAACAAATTAGTTACACAATGAAGGTTAAACACAAAAGAACTTTCTGGGATTTTAGTCACAACTTGAACAAATAAACTCAAAAGAACAACACATGAATCAATATTGGGATCAAAAATAGAAATTGGTTTTACCTTTTTCTTCGATGGAAACAAACCTGATTCACAAGGTATTTGAAGATTATAGTTTTGAAAATTAGAATTCCATGGTCCAAATCCCTTGAACAATGATATGGAACAGCATTCACCGGGATCAAAGACAAATTTTTTGTTCACCATTTCAATTTGACCAGAAAAATTTATGGCTAGTAACTTATGAAGAACTTGAAGCACATTAAAGTTAAAATCATGCAACACATGTTCGAATCAATTAAGCAACAATATACAACAACCTCTAGAATAAAAAATTTGATTTTGACTTTGCAAGCCAACGAAATTAACATGTTTGGTTTTCGAACTAAATAAAGATAAAAGTTGAAGCAAATAGAAGGGGTCAACACATTGATTCAAAATACAATTTTGATACTCACCTTCACTTGAGGTCAACTTTGGAATACAGGCTCCGGGTTTAAAAACATGGTTTTGATCGGTCGTTCTGTAACATAACAAAAACTTCACTTTCACCAAGACATCACACATGCCAAATAAAGAAGATGTAGGCAAAAATAAATTCAAACAATCAAATCTCTCAAATCTCATGCAAATATACGAAGATCTCACGCTAAGAGTTAAAAAATTTTCATTACCATCACGATCAAACAGATTGAGCGTTTCACATGAAAGCTCTTTATCAAACATGATCAGATTTTGTATTTGTGGATTTAATCGAACAACATCAAAAGATTTTTCAACACAAAACTTATTGAGTGAACAACTCTTCATGCCTCCACTTAAAACGAATTTATCAACCACAAATAGCGAGTAACAATTAACCAAATCAAAATAAGGAGATCTTTTTAAAACTAAGTTATCGAAAATTTTATCAACAACTTTCAAACCTGATTGCCATGATTCACTGACTAAAAACTCCTTACCTTGCTTACCTTTAAGCGCTTGAACCTTACCTTTTTCGATCAAATGGAATCATCTCTCATCAGGAAGGTAATGAAGTTGAAACTTGTCATTTGAATCTCTAGAAACCTGGAAAGAAGAAACAATATGAGGACAACTTGCAAATTGGTTAGTAAAAACATTCCTCACTTTTTCTTGTTGACTTTCATCTTTTCCACTCATTTCTTTTTCAACTTCTCTTTCTTTTTCCACAATCTCTTTGTTTGTTGAAAACTCACTTTCACTCATCAATTCTCTTTCATTTTCAACAACACTTGTTTCTCGTACTCTTTCTTTTCTTTCTCCAATCTTTTTCTCTTTTTCAATTTTTGTTTCTTTTTCTCTCGTCACTCTTTTTCTTCTCTCAACTTTATTACAAAATGGAGATAATACAAAAGAATCAGAACAATAGACTTTTCGTTGGAAAGAAGTGGAAGAATCTTCATAAGAGTCACGATCAACTCTTCGTGAATAAACCTCCATGGATGAGTTCTTATACGAAACACATTCACTTCTTCGTAAGGATTTTTCCGTAGATGAATACTTTGTTGCATACGAAGAATGACTTGTGCTTTCTCGTTCGTTACCTTGATAGGCTTCAAACTTGTAGCTGGATTTATTTCGGCCTAAATTCCTTGAAGAATAGGAATCTGGATAAGGGTCTCTTTCCACATATTCGTCGAATGTTTGTCTCCTTGATGATCTCATTTTCATCCTTTCATTTGGATAAATTTTCTCTCGTTGGGTTCTTGCTCGATGACTCCGCTCTTCGACACAATCCAATCGCTTCTTGATGGGTTTGAGTTTTCGATCAAATAGATGCTCTATTTCATGCGTAAAGGCTTGAAGTGTAAAATGTGGCACACTTCCTCCAACAATTCTTACAGGACGGAATCCAACTCCCTTGTCTGAATTTTTTTCCAGACTTCGTGACATTTTTTTAAGAACTCACAACAAAGAATCTCACTATCCACTCACAATGAAATCTCACACACTTGGCTTTTTTTTCTCTTGAATAAACTCACTACTCTCTTGCCTCTTTCCACTCACTCCTCCTCTCTAAGTTTTTAGGAATTATTTAAACTTAATAGGCAGTTGTTGTGGGTCGGCTTACAAACTTGATGTTTGGGCTTGGAAAGAATATTGTAGGACAAAGGAAAGTAGGCTTGAAATAAAGAAATGTAAATGTTTGGTGTGGCGAAAAGTAGAAGGTAGTAATGACTAAAATTTTGGGCAGCAAACAAAAACTAAATTTCAAAACTAGCTCTCTTTTTTTTCACGAATTTTTTTTTCACGAAATTTTTTTTTCAACTTGATATCCAATCTCTTGAGTTTGAAAGGAAACCAATTTTTTTTTGAATTTTTTTTTGAATTTTTTTGAAGAAACTACTATATCGTATTGCTGACAATGTCGATTCTTACTCCAAATTCGCTAGCTCTGATACCAATTTGATACGAACTCGTCTCGTGATGTTTTGAGTCGTATGTGTTGCCCAATCGTGAATTGAGTAAGGATGGATTCGTTTAGGTTTTAAAATGAAACAAAATAGAGATAATGGCTTCAAACAAAGGTAATAAACAAAATAAAGAGGAAACAATAACAAATTAATTGGCTAAGACCGAAAATAAACCAACAATAACGAATTGTTGACCCGAATCTCAAAATGGTCTTTAGGTGTTTTTCGGATAAAGGAATCAGGAAAGGAACCTTGACCCACTATCAACTATGATAGGAACCAAAGGCATATTGAACGCCACACCAAAGGTGATAAGTTCAGCAACAAAGAAAAGATGGACACCACAAGCTATGCTTGATAAGTCAAATCAATTCCGAAAGAACAAAGAGAATTGGATAGCTCACAATTCAAATATTTCATCTATATTCAGCAAAAAAGTTCTTCTCTCTATGGCTGATTACATCTATTTATAATGCTAAAACAAGGTAACTGAATGGTCAAAAACATCCACTTAATGTGCCATAAAAACTGATGTCTTTTCTTATTCTTTGAACCAAATAACTCCTTCCATAAAATCACTTTAATTCAGCTGATTTGAATGTCTTTAATGGCTTAGAAAATGACTCTTGAGTTGTCCTTGGCTAGTTGAATAGACACCATCTCTTAACCAGCTCCTTAATGACATTCAAAGGCTTGATTAATTTCTCTTGAAAGCTCCAAAAATGGCTGGAAGTGGAAGAGTTGCTGCTGAATTTTAAAGGGCATAAAATGCTCTTTAAAAACTCCTTTAATGATTTTTAAGCTCCCTTTATAACAGCCCCTTTAATTGTAACTCAAAAGAACTTGAACAGCCACTTAATTAAATGTGTAACAGCCTTGAATTGTAACCACTATAAGCTAAAAAGTCACCTGCAATAAACACATTAAAATGAGTTTATTAAACAAATGAAAACACTTATTAATCATAACAAACATTAAACTTACTTAAATAAATGAACTAAAACATATATGCAATAATTATTCCAGCAACTAGTTTAATTAAAAAAGCATAATTTAAAAAACTTAATTTATGCATCAATAAATAATCCTAGGAACTAGATCAATTAAGAACAACACTTATTAAATAAAGTTCAACAAAAACACTTATTAATTAAAACTAAGATTAGTTGAATAAATGTCCAACAACTCATTTATTCAACTAAGATGCTTAAATGCATGGTTTTGAAATGCAAATTTAACTAACATGAAAGTTACATAATTAAACTAACTTGACTTAATTTAATGATGCAAACTTAACTAACATGAAAGTTACATAATGCATGACTTTATTAAATGCAGAACACATATTAATGATGTGCAAACTATGACATAATTAAAAACACAAACTAAAATAACTAAAAATTAATGAATCAAAGTCCTTATTTTCCAGCAGCCAAATTGACAAACTAAAATTAAAAAATTCATTTTGCACTTGGGCCCCTCGAGTTTGGACCAATCTCGGTAGCGTCGAGTTGTGTCGTAACATGATGCGACCGGGATCGCATCACGAACATAACTCCTCTTACTCGACTTTCCTCGATCGAACGGGACTAATGGCAATTGAGTCCACTGAAAAGAATAGCCATGAGTTAGAAAATAGCAACGCAAACAAACTTGATGTCCAATCATAAGCATAACAAAATAAGTATAACGCATGCGAATGGACAGATTCAAATTGCCATGCAAACAAGCTAATTTACTTGCTAATGCCTCGTCAAATATTCGAAACAGAGATGGACATGTTTTAAGGCATTCAATCATCTCAAATTGTTTCCACAAACCATGAATAAATCACGAGTAATAAATCAAATGGTAAACGTAATCGTCACAAGTAAGTATTTGAAACGGTTCACACGGTTCACAGAGTTGCACAATCATACCATGCATTAATCGACGGACTATAGATTCACCCACACATGCATCATAAAATTATCAAAAACAATAATCTTTTTATCAACCATCAAAACAGATAGATCATCAATAAATAAAATAGGACAGTCAAGCACGTTCTGATCTAAGTGTTTTACAAAAATTAAATCATCAACACGATCTTTGTCACTATCCGAGGAGTACAAAAGTGTTTCAAAAGTTTCAAGCATATAAGCAGAAGAATAAGGGTCGATTTTACCTTTTCCATTTAATACAAACCTTCGCTCATCGGGGGTATAGTGTAGTCGAAGCTCCGTTGTTGGGTTAACCTTTGTCAAATGGAACTTAAACTTCATGTACAACCATAGAAACTGTTTAAGGCACGAATATAAATTGAAATTTTTTTGGCAAATTTTGTTACCTTATTCAAAAACCAAGTATCAAAACAATAGAAAGTATTTGCACACAATAGATGATGCTTGATTTTCCAACAAAATATACCAAAACATATTCTGGGTTTAAAAACATGATTTTGATTAGTCATGCCGAAGTGTAACAAATATTTCATTAAACCAATCAAGTTAAACCATGCGGATTTTCGCATACATACCAACTTACATTCAAAACTTTTTTTATTCTCCAAAACAGATTTTCACAAATTCGCGGATTTTACATAAGGCAAATCAAGAGAATAACAACTCATGCTTCCTTTCGTAATGACTTTATCAGCCACAATCGAAGAATAAAAATCAATCGGATCAAAATGAAGGGATCTTTTAAGAACTAAGTCACCAAAAGTTTTATCAATAATTTTCAAATCTGCACGAGACTCGGTTGCTAAAATTTCCTTACCTTGCTTACCTTCAGGCTCATGTAGTGTGATTTCATCTTTAACCTTGCCTATGTTGATCGTATGAAGCGTCTTTCATCGGAAAGGTATTGAAGTTGAAAGTTATCTTTCGGTCTTTCGGGAACCTGAAAAGTAGCAACACAATAAAAAATCATATCTTGGTTAATGGAAACATTCCTCACTACCCATTCCTCGTCTTTTTCTTTTGTTTCTTTTTCTAACTCATTTTCTCTTCTTTCTTCAATTTCTTTTTGACTTTTCTTGTTTGTTTCACATTTCTTTTCACTCTTAATTTCTTTTTGCTTTTTTTCACTCTTTTTATTTTTAGATTTCTTTTTCTATCTTCCTTTCATTACAAGATAGAGATGTTACAAATGAATTAGAATGAAAAGACTCTCGTTGGGTATGTACGGAATGACTTGCATATGAACAATGATCACCTTTTCGAAATTGATTCTCAGTGGACGAGTTTTTTGGGGCATACGAAGGATTACTTGTGATTTCTTATTCGTCACCTTGGAAAACTTCACGCTCGAAACTTGCTTTGTATCGTCTTGAATTTCTCGTTGAATAGGAATCATGATATGAATCTCTTCTCGAATATTCGTTGGATGTTCGTCTTCTTGGCACTCTCATTTTTGCCCTTTCACTTGAATTAAGTTGTTGATACGAGTCACAAAGGCCCAATTAAAGTTAAGGACGTGATGGCCTCAAGTTACACCAAGGCCCAATAACGAGGTCAAAGGCCAGACAAATGCGTTCAAAACTAAATGAAACTAGTCAAGAATTTATTAGCAAGGCCTTAGGCGTGTACACGAAGGAAAAAGAAAATCAAGATTCACTTTCTTGTTTTCAAGAAAATCAAGAAACCAAATCTTGGTCCAATTTTGCTGTTTTGATTGATTTCAAGAATCAAGAAAATCAAGATTTCAAATCTTGGAAATCTTGGTCCAAGAAACCGAATCTTGCAGCTAAGGCGCATTAGATCTCAGTTACGAGCATCAACAAACCAATTTTGGGAGAGAATGGATCACAAGTCCAAATGCTTGAAGAAACGGCCCAATAAGATGTTCCAAGCCCAATCAAGAAATTTAAATTAGACTTAGTTGAAAATCAGGCCAAATTTTCAAAGTGGCCCAATTTGTTAAGTTTTAATTCTTTAAATACTTAGTTTTAATTTTTAGACTTTATGAATAAATTTATATGTAAAAATTCAGTCCAAGAGGCCCATTTAAAGTCCTTGGCCGAATTTCCCCTTGAAAGTAAAAAAATTAGGTTTTTTTTTTAGTTTTCCTATTAGGACTAGGAAAATAGTTAGAAGGCCTATATGTGTGGCTTGGCCAGCCACCCTTATACAACATTACACTTGAATAATAAATTGAAATTAGATTTGTTTTGTTGAGTGAAAATTCTCTTTGAGTTCCCCAAGAATTTTCTCTTGAGTTTTCTTTAGAAGTTTTAACAATCTTTTTGATTGTGGGAGCCATCTTCAGCCTTCTTCTTGCCATTGTTCTTCATTGGAGGGAAGTGATGTGATCCGGCCCGATTGATTGAGTCAGAGTTTGAATGTGGGATCCATCGTCAACGAGAAGCTCGTTCAAATTTGTAGATAGATGGACTTTGAATGTTTTATAAGCGGAAGGTAGGCAAAATGGGTTCAAAGGATGGGTTTTGGTTTGATGAAAGATAGGTTCGGTTTAACAAAGAATTAAGTTACAAAGATGATAAATAAATGGAAATGGATAAAGAACTCAAACTTTAAGAATGATTCAATACTAAAAAGTATTGCCCTGAGTCTTATATTGCTTAAGGTGAATTTTGATGAAGGATAGAAGCGGACCTTGACCCGTTACCTATATGGAGGTAAGAACCAAAGGTATAGGAAGATGGTTGAACGCCACACCGATTCGGTGATAAGTTCAATGGAGTTCGGATTGACACCACTAGCAAGCTAGATAAGTCGCTTCGAGACTCGAACGAAAGAAGAGAGGAGGTAACCTCACAAGAACAAAAGTTCTATTAAGTTTAATTGATCAAATTCTGTAACCTTTTACAATAAACAAGTAAGCTATTTATAAGCATAAAATGCCTATTGATATCCGGCATCTATGTTGTTCACACAGGTATTTAACATGTTCACACAAATAGCATTAAAATTCAGTTCATGCTTGAAGATGGTACATGAATTGGCCGAACCATCATGATGCTTCACTTGATGCATTCATGCATCCTTAGCCTTGAAGAATCTCCATAATTCCATGAATGTGCAGCTCTTTAATGATCCTACATCTCCCTTGGCTGAATGAGGCATTAATGTGCCTAAAATACTTGAATGGTCATCTTGAAAATGCATGAATCATGCATGAAACGTCCCATGTATTATCCCCCATAAATATGATCCATGAATCTTCAAATACATGAACTTTCAGCAACTCCCTCTTGCATGAACGTCCCAAATGCATGTGCTCCTTTAAATGCCATCCATTGAACCTCAATTGTGCATGCACACTCCCATACATTGCACCAATCCGTTCATGAATCTGCAGTAAATTAAATCAGCAAGTTAAATGCATTTCAAACACATTAAATTAGCAGCATATGAACTCAATAAGTTGCACATTAAATTTGGCCATACATATTAACAATTTTAGACATGTTTAAAACATCATAATTAATTAAGTATTTAAGTTAGATATAATTAAAACACTTAATTAATTATTTGTCCAAAATTAACAAATTAATTAACTTAAAAAAACAACTAATTCAACTAAAGACAAATTAAATGGTTTATTTCAGGAAAATAAATGCAAGCTAAAGAAAGCTAAAAATAAGCTCATTGGGTTAAGATTGAGCTGAATTGAACTTGAATGAGTTGACTTGAGCTCGAGTGAGCTGGAAACAAGCTAAACAGAGCTCAATGAGAAGGAATTGAACTAATTCAGCTTGCATGGATTTGCAAACAATGCTTAGGGAGCTGGTCCAAAAGTGTGCCCAAGGTGTGGCTGTATCATGCCCTCCCTATTTAAAGCGATTTGTCCCCAAATCGGGCCATTTACTCGCAAAAAATCGTTGATGATTCTGAAAGCCACAATTGACTCGGATCAAAAGAAGCTCATTCGCATGCCCTCCCTCTTTAGGAGGATACCACTTCACATTGTCACCTTTAAAAGAATAAAACAAATTAGTGACACAATGAAGATTAAACAAAAAGGAACTTTCTAAAATTTGATTCACAATTCGAACAAATAAACCGATACCAGGGTCAAAAATAGAAATTGTTCTTACCTTTTTTCTCGATAGAAACAAACCTAAATCACAAAACAGTCGAAAGGCATAATCTTGAAGATCAGAATTACAGAATCCAAGCCCTTTTAACAAGAACAAAGAATAATAATCTCCGGGGTCAAAAACAAAATTTTCTCTTGCCATTTCAATTTGATTTAGCAATTTCATGACAGACTTCATAGAAAGAACACTAAACATCTCAAAATGATTATCATGCAAAACATGTTCAGATCTTTTAGACCATAGTTGAGAACAACCTCCGAAAACAAAATTTGGATTTTGACTTAACAAACCAACAAGATTCACATGTCTCATTTTCAAACTTAAAGACAAAGCATCATACAAACAAAGATTGTTTACACATTCATTCAAACAAAATTTACGATACTTGCTTTCTTTCATGGATGATTCATAATAACAAACTCCAGGATTAAAGACATGATTTTGACTACTTGATCCAAATGGCAAAAAGAGTCCTTTTATCTCCAACAATTTACACAAATTAAACAACGAGGGTGTTAGCATACTCAAATTCAAACAAGCAAACCCTTTAAATTTCATTCGAAAAGATTTATGAAAACATGGAAATTTCACACCATAAATTAGATAATCCACAAGATCAACACAACCAAGCAAATGATATGTCGACTTTTGATCACTCAATTCTAGATTTTGTTGGTGTTGATTTATTCGTTCTTCATAAAAAATCTTGCCAATACCATACTCAACAATACATTTCCATTCCTTTTCAATGGAATCAGATAAAATGAAAAATTTATACGGACTTTCATCTTGCGCATCCAAAACATGCATTCCATTACAAGTTAAAGATAAACAACCAATACCATCAAAATGATATTTTTCAAAAGCAAGAATCTTCTTATCATTAGACAAAATAAATGGATCATCATCAATCAAAGAATAACAAATAGCCACGTCAAAGTTCAGATTCTTTCTAAAGACCAAATCATCAACAGTGTGTCCATCAACAATCGAGTAAGGCAGAAGTGCTTTAAAATTTTCAACATTCATACCTTGCTTACCTTTTGGCATAGGCGAACTAGGATCGTTTAGAACATTAACTTTTTCAGCCAAAGTGAACCTTCTCTCCTTCGAGAGGTATTGGAGTTGAAAATTATCGTCACTTGGCCTTCCGGAGACCTGAAAAGAGGAAACAAAACAAGACAAATTCTCATGTGGTTTAGTAAACAGATTCCTCACTTTTTCTTGCTCTTTTGCCTCCTTTTCTCTCGTTTGTTTTTCTAACTCATTGTCTTTGCTTTCTTTTTCAATTTTCTCTTTTTCCTCACACTTTTGTTCAATCTCAATTTCTTTTTCGATTTCTTTCTCTTTTTCACATCCTTTTTCAATCTCAATTTCTTTTTCCATGACACTCGTTTCTTTTACACTCTCGTTTCTTTCTTCAATCTCACTCTCTTTTTCAATTTCTTGTTCCTTTTCTTTCATTTCTTTTTTTCGTCTCTCGATTTCATTCCATATATGCTCATTTTCTCTCATCAACATTTCTTGTCTTTCCTTTCTTCTTATTTCTTTTTCTTTTTGCCTCGCTCTTTCATTATAGGATGGAGATGTTACAAATGAATCAGCACGAAATGACTCTCGTTGGGTATAATTGGAACGACTTTCATACAAAAAATGATCACCTCTTCGAGATTGATTCTTGGCGGACGAATACCTCGGTGCATATGAAGGACCACTTGTGATTTCTCGTTCTTCACCTCGGAAAGCTTCAAACTCAAAAGTTGCTTTGCTTCGTCTTGAGTTCCTCGTTGAATAGGAATCATGGTATGAATCTCTTCCCAAAAAATCAATGGATGTGTGCCTTCGTGATGATCTTGTCTCCGTCTCTTCACTCGGTGAGTTTGGCTTCCATCGAGCTCTTTCCTCCACTCGATCCAATCGATCATGCAATTTATCAAATTTTGATTTCACCATTCTACGCATCTCTTGCATCAAATATTGGAATTCTGATTCGGGAAATGTTTCTCAAGACATGATTAAGTAATGACAAGAAGATGTTAGAAAAAAATAATAAAGAAAATAAATACCTTACCACAAACCTCACAAATTCGCTCGAAAAGGAAATAATGATTTTCACTCGCACTCGTGTTTACATTCAATTTTTGGCTTTTTCTTTGATGTAATTTCACTCGTGCCTTTTTCCACTCAACCTCTTCTCACAATTTCGTGATTTGTCTCGATAGACTTAATTTGCTGCTTGAGGGTCGATTTCAAATTGGTTTACAAAGGAAATAACGTCAGGTGTAGGGTAGGCTAAACAAAGAACAAATTTTATTTAAAGTGTGGCGTTGGAATGGGTAAATAATGGTAGGAAGGGAAACTTGATGATCGGAGTAAATAAGATAAGAAAATAAAAACTCGTAAGACTTTTCACTTTTTTTTAACTTGATTTTTTTTTTGCTCACATTTTTTTCTTTCTTTTTTTTGCTCGATTTTTTTTCACTTTTTTTTGAATTTTTTTTCAATCAATTTTTTTGATACTCCAATACAATAGTAAGCTAAATACAAGGGAAAAAAAATTAAATTACAACAAATTTTTTTTTTCATTTTTTTCACGTTTTGAACCTACTTGCGGCCTTATTACGAATGTCAGTGCTCCTCGTTTTGCAAGCTCTGATACCAAATAATGTGATCCGGCCCGGTTGATTGAGTCGGGTTCACTTAAGATGCCCGATCGTCGACGAGAAGCTCGTTCAAATTTGTAGATAGATGGAGTTTGAATGTTTTATAAGCGGAAGGTAGGCAAAATGGGTTCAAAGGATGGGTTTTGGTTTGATGAAAGATAGGTTCGGTTTAACAAAGAATTAAGTTGCAAAGATGATAAATAAATGGAAATGGATAAAGAACTCAAACTTTAAGAATGATTCAATACTAAAAAGTATTGCCCCGAGTCTTATATTGCTTAAGGTGAATTTTGATGAAGGATAGAAGCGGACCTTGATCCGTTACCCATATGGAGGTAAGAACCAAAGGTATAGGAAGATGGTTGAACGCCACACCGATTCGGTGATAAGTTCAATGGAGTTCGGATTGACACCACTAGCAAGCTAGATAAGTCGCTTCGAGACTCGAACGAAAGAAGAGAGGAGGTAACCTCACAAGAACAAAAGTTCTATTAAGTTTAATTGATCAAATTCTGTAACCTTTTACAATAAACAAGTAAGCTATTTATAAGCATAAAATGCCTATTGATATCCGGCATCTATGTTGTTCACACAGGTATTTAACATGTTCACACAAATAGCATTAAAATTCAGTTCATGCTTGAAGATGGTACATGAATTGGCCGAACCATCATGATGCTTCACTTGATGCATTCATGCATCCTTAGCCTTGAAGAATCTCCATAATTCCATGAATGTGCAGCTCTTTAATGATCCTACATCTCCCTTGGCTGAATGAGGCATTAATGTGCCTAAAATACTTGAATGGTCATCTTGAAAATGCATGAATCATGCATGAAACGTCCCATGTATTTCCCCCATAAATATGATCCATGAATCTTCAAATACATGAACTTTCCTCAACTCCCTCTTGCATGAACGTCCCAAATGCATGTGCTCCTTTAAATGCCATCCATTGAACCTCAATTGTGCATGCACACTCCCATACATTGCACCAATCCGTTCATGAACCTGCAGCAAATTAAATCAGCAAGTTAAATGCATTTTAAACACATTAAATTAGCAGCATATGAACTCAATAATTTGCACATTAAATTTGGCCATACATATTAACAATTTCAGACATATTTAAAACATCATAATTAATTAAGTATTTAAGTTAGATATAATTAAAACACTTAATTAATTATTTGTCCAAAATTAACAAATTAATTAACTTAAAAAAACAACTAATTCAACTAAAGACAAATTAAATGGTTTATTTCAGGAAAATAAATGCAAGCTAAAGAAAGCTAAAAATAAGCTCATTGGGTTAAGATTGAGCTGAATTGAGCTTGAATGAGTTGACTTGAGCTCGAGTGAGCTGGAAACAAGCTAAACAGAGCTCAATGAGAAGGAATTGAACTAATTCAGCTTGCATGGATTTGCAAACAATGCTTAGGGAGCTGGTCCAAAAGTGTGCTCAAGGTGTGGCCGTATCAGGAAGATTAGAGCCGTTTGAAGAGAGTTGTGAAATCTTTCAGGATTTCAAGGCTTCTTAGGACTTTCTTTATTTTCTTGTTGTTCGTTCTTCTTTATTAATTTCTACTTGTGTTGATTTATTGATTAACTTGGGATTAATTGTTCTTGTTGCGTTTCAGCCTTTCCAAACTTCAAGATCTGATTTGGCTTCGTTCTTAGGCATCAAGAAACGTTCTTCATTCATAATTTCTAGATTTCTTGCCGCTCAAGTATTTCTTATTCTATTCGATTTGGGTTTCCTGATCTAACAAGTTTAGTTCTCTGTTTTCTATTTTTGTTGCAGCCAATTTGTTTATAGACCTCGTAGGACTTTCCTGTGACTTGACGACTCGATCTTGGTCCACGCGCAACCCCTTATCAGCTTGTGTCGATTTCATTATCTAACTTGTTTAAGTTCTCTTATTGCGTTTCCAACCCTTTTCAATCTTCAAGAAGCTGATCGGCACCCTTCTTGGCAGTAAGAAAACGTTTTCTATTCATAATTTGCAAGTGATCTTGCCGCCCAATTATCCTAACTCTGATTCAATTCGTTTAGCTGGACTTTAAATTTAATTTGCTGTTTTTGGTGTTATTCTTTTCAGATTCATCTATTTGGAGTCTCTCTTGAATTCAAATTCGTGTTCTTGGCTTCCAAGAATAGCTATTCATGTGTTTTTGATTCTTGGTTGATCCTTTATTGTTTTGGGTATTTTCGTTTCAAATCTAATTGATTCTAAGCTTAATTTTCTGTTTCGTTTCAGATCCAAGCATCTATAGCTTTCGTAGGAGTTTTCCGTGACATGGCAACTTGATCTTGGTCCGCGCGCGACCCCCTATCAGTTGTCCTCGTTGGGCTCTTTTCTGCACTCGGTCCAATCGCATCTCATTGATAGTAGCACTCAATGTTCAAAGTATGGCATTTATTTGTTTGAGTGCAGCAGCCCGTTTGTCTAACTGTTGTTGGATCTCTTTAAATTTATCATGGACATCATTATGGTCATCATCAACTTGACCAATTCTATGCATTTTATTTTTTTTCTTTTGGAATACCTGCAAAACAAACACTCAACACTCGAAAAAAAATAAAATTAACAAACCTCACCGTTAATCACTCAAAAAGGAAAATCAAATTCTCAAAGAGGTAGAATTCAGTCTTGTGAGTTCTTTAGTAGAGTCTATACCAATCAATTAGAAAGTGTATGAACCGTAACTACCAAAGAATCTTAATTGCACTAGGAGTCCAAAAAAGTGACGAGACACCAATTGATTGTGTCGCACCGAGGAAGAATTGTGCACACTTTTAAATCCTACTAACACAAGAAACAAGAAGGTGTTAGGTAGTGTAAAGGAAGAATAAAGGTAAAACAAATGAAAACCTACATCTAAGAATCAATAAAAATTGCTGATACTCGAAAACCTGAAAAACTGCGGAGTAACTTGACAACTTCGTTCGAGGTGTTCCTGATCTTCAAAAATTACGAAATTTAAACTGGAATGTCGTCATATATTTTTTATTTGATCTGGAAAGTTTTGGCACTAAACTCAACCGGCTGAATATTTTTTAAAATTTTTACTTGATTTTGTATTTTTCTATTTTTTGACTTTTTCCACTGAGTTTTTTGCGGGAAATATTTTTTAATATTCTATCACAGTGCCAAACATATGCATATAAAATTTTAGACCAATCGGACAACGTATACCCACTCAAATGAATTTGTCTCCAAAAATTTTTTTGGGTAAAAACTGCTATTTACTGTTTTTAAAAGGAGATCAGTTTAGAAATCAACCAAGAACACCCAAAACGCCCAAAATCTGATACCAAATGGTAGAGGGTTGCGTGCGAACCAAGATTGAGTTGTCAAGTCACAGGAAACTCCTATGAACATGCTAAACGCTCGGATCTGAAACGAAAATAGAAAATCAATCAGATCTGTAAACAAACGCCCCAAAACAAGACAGAACCAGCCAAGAATTAAAAACACTTAATAATAGCTATTCTTGGAAATCAAGAACACAAAATTGAACTTCAAGAGAGATTCCAAACAGCTGAATCTGATAAGTAAACACCAAAAATAGCAAATTAAACTCAAAAGTCCAGCTGATGCAAACCAACCTCGGTTTAATGAGTTGAATCGCTTTTGTTGCCTGATCATCCAAACGATAAAGTTTCGTTCTTCTTGAGTCAATTCGTTTTACTTGAACTATGAAGTTGTTTGAGGATCAATTGAGATTAAGGGAAGTGATTTGTAAATTAATTAGGCTAAGAAAAGGTAGGAAACAAATAATAATGGTTTGGAATTTTCGATTCAAAATGAAATGGGAAGATAGGCTTAAAAACAAGAATGAACCAACGTTAAGGATTAAGGTTGACCCGATTCTTATATGTCTTTAAGATGGATGAATAAGGATGTAAGGGAACCTTGACCCACTATCTATCGAGGATAGGAACCTCGGTATAGTTGAACGCCACACTTTAGTTGAAAGTGATAAGTTCGGGTTACAAAGAACAAGGTTGACGCCACTAACTAGTAGATAAGCCAACAAAGTCTTTGGACGAAATTTAGAGAAGAAATTCTCACAAAATACTTAATTTCAATAATCAAAATGGTAAAAGTCCTTTTACAAATGAACAAACAAATATTTATAGTTCTTCAAAGGCTAGCCGAATAGACAAACTTAAAAGCTAAGAAAAATCAAGAAAATTCCAGAATTAATTCCTCCATAAGATTCGGCTGAATGGGCATTCAAATGGGCAGCTTAAGCATGAAGCAAATGCACCTTGAAAAGATGAATGCATCGGTAGATCAATGGTCTTGTCCAGGTTCGGCCTTGCTCTTAAATTACTCCTTAAATTGGCACTTGTTGGCTGAAAAGATAGGAACATTAAAGATAGTTGTTGAACAGCCACACAAGTGTGAAAAGTCGGTTTTGAAGAGTCAAATATGTGTGAACACCATCAGCTGAATAGTCTCTCATGTGAACACTTAAAATGAGCTGCATGTAGATGTTTGAGGATGGCAAATTCGGCTGAATATTCATTTGGGAGTGCCATGCATGTTTCGGCCAAATACAATGAACCTTAGGTGCATGCACCCATGCCGTCCAAGGGAGATTCCTGCTGTAACACCCCGAACCCGAGACCGTTGCCAGAGTCGGACACGAGGGGTTCACAGACTTTAAACCCCTTATAAAAAATAATTTTCCAGACACTGCCCAATCTGCGTACTAGTCGCTTTAAAAATCATATCTTGAGTTTCACAACTCAAAAATCAGTTTCGTGATTTTTCCCTGAAACTAGACTCATATGCCCATCTACTTATTTTTTCTAGAATTTTTGGTCGGGCCAATTAGTACAGTTTATTAGTCAAAGTCTCCCATGTTACAGGGATCGACTACACTGACCCTTGCGCATTACGACTTGGATATCTCCCTGCACAGAGCTTCAATACTGATGTCGTTTGTTTCTATGGAAACTAGACTCAGAGAGGAATCTATACATATATGGCGTGACTCCTAATTATTTCTAGTTAATTTGTAATGAATTTTCAAAGTCGGAACAGGGAGTCCAGAAACCGTTCTGGCCCCGTATCACGAGAACCTAAATAACTCTTAACATACTGTCTATATGATCTTTTTGTTACTTTCCTATGAAAATAGATTCATTAAGGTTCTTTTACATAATTTATTAATTATTTAATTCCAATCCTACTATTTTTAGTGATTTTCCAAATCTACTTCACTGCTGCTGCCAGCATCTGCCTTTAAGGTAGACTTTACCTACTTCATAGTTTCCATGATTCAACTAGCCCTTTCAGCATAAATAGCACAAATTATGATGGTGATTAACCATTCCATACCAAATGATTATAACATTATGCTCAAACATATGTAAGCCATTTTCGCATGGCTATATACATTAACCAAAATATTCCTCCGCCACTAGTCTATTTTATACATGCCATAAGATAATCCAAAACATAGCAGTACCAACAGTGGATAGTGATAGTGTGACTAGTTGCTGACGATCCCCGAGCCTGTAGCTTCGCAATGAGATCTATAAAACAGAGGAAACAGAGTAAACGGAGTAAGCATTACAATGCTTAGTAAGTTTTAAGCAGTGGCAATAGATAACAATCAAATTATAACATAGCTGTTCGTATTTTTATTTCACTCTTCCTTCGGGCATACCATCCCTTTTCCGAATACGCACATCTCACCATATACAATAGGCAGATAAACTTTCACATAAAAGTGAGCTCATGTGACATAGATATATCGTATGATTTCACATCACCCCTCACACTGATCCGATGTCACATAATCATAAGAATAGTCTCATAGATTGCTCTCGTATGCATCACATAACTACCTTATGATTTAGTGCAAATCAAGCTCACATATAAACTTGGAGTACATACCTGTTTAACCTTTCACATTGAATATAATTATAAGCAATTCTTATTACGAAATCTTACCCGGACATAATCTCCACACGAAGTTATCGGGTCTTACCCGGACAAAATCCCCACACGTAGTCATCGGGTCCTTAGAACTCGGATATAGTACGAGCACGAAGCTTAGGGACATTAATCACTGATAATATTCTCGCATAAAGCCTGCGGGGTTTTAACCCGGATATAGTACTGACACAAATGCCCTTCGGGACTTATCACATTTATGCACTTTCACATCCATCACATTGGCCACTCGGCCCTGTCACATATATACACTTTCACATTCATCACATCGGCCATTAAGCCTTATCACGCATATACACTTTCACATTCATCACATCGGCCATTAAGCCTTATCACGCATATACACTTTCACATTCATCACATCGGCCATTAAGCCTTATCACATATATATACACTTTCACATTCATCACATCGGCTATTAGGCCTTATCACACATATACACTTTCACATTCATCACATCGGCCATTAGGCCTTATCACACATATACACTTTCACATTCATCACATCGGCCATTAGGCCTTATCACATATATACACTTTCACATTCATCACATCGGCCATTAGGCCTTATCACACATATACACTTTCACATTCATCACATCGGCCATTAGGCCTTATCACAGATATACACTTTCACATTCATCACATCGGCCATTAGGCCTTATCACATATATACACTTTCACATTCATCACATCGGCCATTAGGCCTTATCACATATATACACTTTCACATTCATCACATCGGCCATTAGGCCTTATCACGCATATACACTTTCACATTCATCACATCGGCCATTAAGCCTTATCACATATATATACACTTCCACATATGGGTTTAATCAATAGCTTATAAGCAACTAAAACAAGTTTATCAAGGTTTACAACACAATCTCAAATTCAGCACAAGCTGTTTTTCCTGAGCAATAGTCACTAAATTATTTATAACTCGAGCTACAAAACTCCAAATCACTTTCCGTAAATTTTTCCTGAATATAGACTCGTATGTCTTCCATCCATAAAATTTCCAGAATTTTAGGTTTGGCCAATCAATACCAGATTTTTCTTAAAGTTTCCCCTGTTTCACTGCTTGACTAATCTGACCACTCTTCACTACGAATCAAATTTCTCATTATCAGAAATTCCTTTGCTTACACGGTTTCTTTTATAAGAAACTAGACTAATTAAGCTTTAATTTCATGTCTCATTCAGCCTCTAATTCAAATCCATGAATTTATGGTGATTTTCTAAATTCATGTTACTGCTGCTGTCCTGAGCAAGTTTATCACAATTCTACTCTTCTGACATATCCTTTCAGCACTTCATAATATCATATCCATTTGGCAACATATCATATCAATAACTTACCTATACTCCATAATAACCATTAGGCTATATGCATAAAGATTTACAATAGAGTTATGATTCTTTTAATATGTGCTTAACATATCATACTCAATCACATTATAGGCTTTAATACTTAAAACTTACCTCGAATACTTTGAATAGTTGTGGATAGACTACTCGATCACTTTTTCCTTTCCTTTATCAGATTTTGACCCTCTTGGCTCTTGAGCTTGATTCAACAAGTAGATTTTATTAAATAACTTATCAATTTAGCGATTCGATTTAATACATGTATACCATACAACTAAGTACAAAAGATGTTATTAACTAGATATTAAACATCAAACATATGATCTACTCATGTACCAACGAACATGATACTAGCTCAATACCATGCATAATCGAATTTATTTAGCATCATTTAGTTTTATATAAATACACATATCATCCCAACTCGACACAAGAGTCAAATTCATCACTCAAACATTCACACCAATCTATTTGAATATCTTGGCCGAAACCCTCAATTGGCAACATAGCCTTAATATTTCAATATAAGCATGTATACATCAAAGGCAATTTAAAACACTTAGCCCTTATACTCAATAATGAAACCAGCCCGTATACCTAATTATTTAACACATCACCTCCAAATGCATGTATTAACTAACATATATCCAATCCACATGCCAAGTTACCATGAATAAATTAAACTTATATATATATAGATAACCTTTCATACCCTTGTATCTAGTGTCATGAGAATAGCCGAATGTCCAAATTAACCAAGCTTAAAGATTTAACCTTCAACACTTTAATGATCCACAACCTATTCTTCAAGGCTTCAATTTTAAAGTAATTAACATTTATACTCTTGTGCCGAATTAGCTAACACTTATAGTCCATAGCCGAACCTCTTGATGGTTAAGCCTCCAATTATTCATTTCAATTACCCTTACATTTTTACTTATCAAAGCCGAAACCCATACATGACATTACTCATATCATTCAAACTCACCTTCTAAAAAAATCATGAACAATGCCGAATCCTTAAGTGTTCAAACCCCTAATTTACTCAACACATTCTTCATCAAAACTTAAAGGAAATAATCAAATTCCTTCTTTAATAACCATAGCCGAATGCTCCATCCATCCATCAAAAATTCCAAGTTTTCAAATGGGCTAATATGGAGCTAGCTAAATGACTTAAACTAAGCTTAAAATTTCAAAACTAACAAAATTTTACTAACCTTCTCAAGCTTCAAGTGACCGAATGCTACCCTCCTATCTTCCTCTCTACAATCGGCCAAGAAGAACAAGGTGATAACCTCCCTCTTTCTTTTTTTTTCTTTCTTTTAGTATCCTTAGTATTTCTTTTATTATTTCTTTTCTTTTACTTAAAATAATGACCACTTCATGGAAATTTACCACATAGTCTAATATATGCTCCATCATGGCCGGCCACTATGCACACAAAAGGAGTATTTGACATGCAAAGCCAATATTTTCACTACATGCTTAAATAGGTCCTTATAAATTAACCTATCGCATTTCAAAAGTGTCACACATAAGTCCTATAAACTAGGTTCACATGCAATCGACTAAATCGAAGTTTAAAACTTTCACACATTCATATTCACATATTCTAGACAATAATTATCACATCCAAATACTTCGGTGACTCGGCTTAGCGGTCCCGAAACCACTTTCCGACTAGGGTCACTTTAGGGGTGTCACAACTCTCCCCCCCTTTAGAGATTTTCGTCCTCGAAAATTGGATAACGTCCTCTTATTGAATTATATTCATATAAACATTAGCTCATCGATAGCTATTGTAATTCATTATTGATTTCGCATCGATCTATAAAATCATTTTCTTATTTTAAAACAAATACATAAACATTTCTGCAAGTATGCACATATATCTCATTTTCTTGATTTCATAAGCAATAATCACTTAATTTAATTCATAAATGCATTTCAAACACACATTAAGCACATATTAACATGTATAATTCACATCATCAACCCACATATTTGTAACCCACATTTTCATTCATGTATAAGCTGTAACCCAACTGAAAGTACACATATACTCAATATTCGACTTAACTCATTTCCAAAAGAAAAGTCAACTTCCACGTACCTGAACATTTAGTTCATTTAGCACATTCAATCATAGTTAACGTTACCCGTATACAGTCGAATAGGCATAAAGCCTAATGTAATACACTAGCTTGAGATTTATTCTAGCGCATAACTCGTATATCCAAAATTATCATCATTCATCAAAAATTCTTTCAAACTTTCGAATGTCGAAACTTAATCAAAATAATTTCTTGAACAAGATTAACAAAATAGTGTCCATTCAGCAATAGCACATATAACTCTTACAATGCCATATCCTAGATATGGTCTTACATATTCTCACATATCGAGTCAATGCCATGTCCCAGACATGGTCTTACACACTATCTCAAATCAATGCCTTCGTCCCAAACGAGGTCTTACATGAATTCCACTTCACACACTTAGTGCCCACTGACCGATCTCGCACTCATAGTGCTCGGTTAAAGGAAATTCGCACACACACAGTGCCTCTAATTATTCACATACATAGTGCTCTTATGCATTCGTTAATACACATTGATATGACTTAACCAAGTCTATAAACATCATGTATGTGCACTTTTAAACATATCATCTCATTTAAATTTGAATTCGTATAGTAATGAATACTTAAACTTTGCTCAAATTACCGGCACGAAGCCTACTAGACACGAAGGCCCGAATACATGTCACTAGCATGATTGCTCTTCGGGACCTAGCCCGGATATAACACCAGCACGAATGCTCTTCGGAACTTAGTCCGGATACCTCACTAGCACGAATGCTCTTCGAAATTTAGCCCGGATTTAGTAACTCGCACTAATGCCTTCGGGTCTTAGCCCGGATATATCAACTTGCACAATTGCCTTTGGGTCTTAGCCCGGATATATCAATTCGCACAAATGCCTTCGGGTCTTAGCCCGGATATAATCACTAGCTCAATTGCCTTCAGGTCTTAACCCGGATATAGCAACTCGTTCAAATACTCATGCACACATATATCAACAATCATGACACATCCATATTTCACTTTCGTTACTAAGGCTCAAACACAAAGCATTTATTAAACCTTTCCAATTTCGGCTCAATAGCCACACACAAAGAGCATGATTTCAATTGGCTTTATAACATAGTCTCTATGCACATTCGACTATCCATCATAGTATGACTAATCATTTCAATATAATTCAAGTAGGGTCATTACTCGAAGACTTACCCCTTTCCACTGTCCGAAATCGACTCGGTAAGGTCGCACCCTTAATATAAATAATTGATAGAGAATATATATATAGTGGGTTCGCACACATAGTGCTTAATAATCAACCACGCACACTTAGTGCCATGTACTTTAAACTCGCACACTTAGGGCCATGCATTTCAAGCCCGCACACTTAGTGCCAATCTCACAACCGTGAACACTTATTGCCCGCACACTTAGTGCCAATCTCACAACCGTGAACACTTATTGCCCGCACACTTAGTGCCAATCTCACAACCGTGAACACTTATTGCTCGCACACTTAGTGCCATGTACTTTAAACTCGCACACTTAGTGCCATGCATTTCAAGCCCGCACACTTAGTGCCAATCTCACAACCGTGAACACTTATTGCCCGCACACTTAGTGCCAATCTCACAACCGTGAACACTTATTGCCCGCACACTTAGTGCTGAAAACCAACCACTCTATACGCTTCACTGCCTTTTTACATTCGACAATTTCGTCTCTACATACATATACACATATAGCAATACACCTTAGTATATCATTTACATTACTCGAATACAAACAAAACACGCTTATCGACCATTCAACTTCCAGTTCCATAGCCACATACAAAAATCACATTTATAGTCATAACACTCTTTCAAAATTGCATCACTTATACCCTTATAATTCAATCCAAATCGAAATTCAAATACGAGTACATGATACGTACCTGATCAACTTAATAATTTAGGCATATCTAAGTGAAGTTATATCGCAAATTCTCATAGTCAGAAGCTTGCTACAGCTCGATCGGGATCAAGATTCATTACAATACAGCAAACACATTTTAATAGCCAAAAATCATCACACTATCATTTTATCACTTTATGGCATGTATAAATAGACTCACGCGTGCTACGTTAGTCCTAGAATCGACTAAACCGTAGGTCTGATACCAATCAAATGTAACACCCCGAACCCGAGACCATTGCCGGAGTCAGACACGAGGGGTTCACAGACTTTAAACCCCTTATAAAAAAATAATTTTCCAGACACTGCCCAATCTGCGTACTAGTCGCTTTAAAAATCATATCTTGAGTTTCACAACTCAAAAATCAGTTTCGTGATTTTTCCCTGAAAAGAGACTCATATGCCCATCTACGTTTTTTTTTCTAGAATTTTTGGTCGGGCCAATTAGTACAGTTTATTAGTCAAAGTCTCCCATGTTATAGGGATCGACTACACTGACCCTTGCGTATTACGACTTGGATATCTCCCTTCACAGAGCTTCAATACTGATGCCGTTTGTTTCTATGGAAACTAGACTCAGAGAGGAATCTATACATATATGGCGTGACTCCTAATTATATCTAGTTATTTTGTAATGAATTTTTAAAGTCGGAACAAGGAGTCCAGAAACCGTTCTGGCCCCGTCTCACGAGAACCTAAATAACTCTTAACATACTGTCCATATGATCTTTTTGTTACTTTCCTATGAAAATAGATTCATTAAGGTTCGTTTACATAATTTATTAATTATTTAATTCCAATCCTACTATTTTTAGTGATTTTCCAAATCTACTTCACTGCTGCTGCCAGCATCTGCCTTTAAGGTAGACTTTACCTACTTCATAGTTTCCATGATTCAACTAGCCCTTTCAGCATAAATAGCACAAATTATGATGGTGATTAACCATTCCATACCAAATGATTATAACATTATGCTCAAACATATGTAAGCCATTTTCGCATGGCTATATACATTAACCAAAATATTCCTCCGCCACTAGTCTATTTTATACATGCCATAAGATAATCCAAAACATAGCAGTACCAACAGTGGATAGTGATAGTGTGACTAGTTGCTGACGATCCCCGAGCCTGTAGCTTCGCAATGAGATCTATAAAACAGAGGAAACAGAGTAAACGGAGTAAGCATTACAATGCTTAGTAAGTTTTAAGCAGTGGCAATAGATAACAATCAAATTATAACATAGTTGTTCGTATTTTTATTTCACTCTTCCTTCGGGCATACCATCCCTTTTCCGAATACGCACATCTCATCATATACAATAGGCAGATAAACTTTCACATAAAAGTGAGCTCATGTGACATAGATATATCGTATGATTTCACATCACCCCTCACATTGATCCGATGTCACATAATCATAAGAATAGTCTCATAGATTGCTCTCGTATGCATCACATAACTACCTTATGATTTAGTGCAAATCAAGCTCACATATAAACTTGGAGTACATACCTGTTTAACCTTTCGCATTGAATATATTTATAAGCAATTCTTATTACGAAATCTTACCCGGACATAATCTCCACACGAAGTTATCGGGTCTTACCCGGACAAAATCCCCACACGTAGTCATCGGGTCCTTAGAACTTGGATATAGTACGAGCACGAAGCTTAGGGACATTAATCAGTGATAATATTCTCGCATAAAGCCTGCGGGGTTTTAACCCGGATATAGTACTGACACAAATGCCCTTCGGGACTTATCACATTTATGCACTTTCACATCCATCACATTGGCCACTCGGCCCTGTCACATATATACACTTTCACATTCATCACATCGGCCATTAAGCCTTATCACGCATATACACTTTCACATTCATCACATCAGCCATTAAGCCTTATCACGCATATACACTTTCACATTCATCACATCAGCCATTAAGCCTTATCACATATATATACACTTTCACATTCATCACATCGGCTATTAGGCCTTATCACACATATACACTTTCACATTCATCACATCGGCCATTAGGCCTTATCACACATATACACTTTCACATTCATCACATCGGCCATTAGGCCTTATCACATATATACACTTTCACATTCATCACATCGGCCATAAGGCCTTATCACAGATATACACTTTCACATTCATCACATCGGCCATTAGGCCTTATCACGCATATACACTTTCACATTCATCACATCGGCCATTAAGCCTTATCACATATATATACACTTTCACATATGGGTTTAATCAATAGCTTATAAGCAACTAAAACAAGTTTATCAAGGTTTACAACACAATCTCAAATTCAGCACAAGCTGTTTTTCCTGAGCAATAGTCACTAAATTATTTATAACTGGAGCTACAAAACTCCAAATCACTTTCCGTAAATTTTTCCTGAATATAGACTCGTATGTCTTCCATCCATAAAATTTCCAGAATTTTAGGTTTGGCCAATCAATACCAGATTTTTCTTAAAGTTTCCCCTGTTTCACTGCTTGACTAATCTGACCACTCTTCACTACGAATCAAATTTCTCATTATCAGAAATTCCTTTGCTTACACGGTTTCTTTTATAAGAAACTAGACTAATTAAGCTTTAATTTCATGTCTCATTCAGCCTCTAATTCAAATCCATGAATTTATGGTGATTTTCTAAATTCATGTTACTGCTGCTGTCCTGAGCAGGTTTATCACAATTTTACTCTTCTGACATATCCTTTCAGCACTTCATAATATCATATCCATTTGGCAACATATCATATCAATAACTTACCTATACTCCATAATAACCATTAGGCTATATGCATAAAGATTTACAATAGAGTTATGATTCTTTTAATATGTGCTTAACATATCATACTCAATCACATTATAGGCTTTAATACTTAAAACTTACCTCGAATACTTTGAATAGTTGTGGATAGACTACTCGATCACTTTTTCCTTTCCTTTATCAGATTTTGACCCTCTTGGCTCTTGAGCTTGATTCAACAAGTAGATTTTATTAAATAACTTATCAATTTAGCGATTCGATTTAATACATGTATACCATACAACTAAGTACAAAAGATGTTATTAACTAGATATTAAACATCAAACATATGCTCTACTCATGTACCAACGAACATGATACTAGCTCAATACCATGCATAATCGAATTTATTTAGCATCATTTAGTTTTATATAAATACACATATCATCCCAACTCGACACAAGAGTCAAATTCATCACTCAAACATTCACACCAATCTATTTGAATATCTTGGCCGAAACCCTCAATTGGCTAACATAGCCTTAATATTTCAATATAAGCATGTATACATCAAAGGCAATTTAAAACACTTAGCCCTTATACTCAATAATGAAACCAGCCCGTATACCTAATTATTTAACACATCACCTCCAAATGCATGTATTAACTAACATATATCCAATCCACATGCCAAGTTACCATGAATAAATTAAACTTATATATATATAGATAACCTTTCATACCCTTGTATCTAGTGTCATGAGAATAGCCGAATGTCCAAATTAACCAAGCTTAAAGATTTAACCTTCAACACTTTAATGATCCACAACCTATTCTTCAAGGCTTCAATTTTAAAGTAATTAACATTTATACTCTTGTGCCGAATTAGCTAACACTTATAGTCCATAGCCGAACCTCTTGATGGTTAAGCCTCCAATTATTCATTTCAATTACCCTTACATTTTTACTTATCAAAGCCGAAACCCATACATGACATTACTCATATCATTCAAACTCACCTTCTAAAAAAATCATGAACAATGCCGAATCCTTAAGTGTTCAAACCCCTAATTTACTCAACACATTCTTCATCAAAACTTAAAGGAAATAATCAAATTCCTTCTTTAATAACCATAGCCGAATGCTCCATCCATCCATCAAAAATTCCAAGTTTTCAAATGGGCTAATATGGAGCTAGCTAAATGACTTAAACTAAGCTTAAAATTTCAAAACTAACAAAATTTTACTAACCTTCTCAAGCTTCAAGTGACCGAATGCTACCCTCCTATCTTCCTCTCTACAATCGGCCAAGAAGAACAAGGTGATAACCTCCCTCTTTCTTTTTTTTCTTTTAGTATCCTTAGTATTTCTTTTATTATTTCTTTTCTTTTACTTAAAATAATGACCACTTCATGGAAATTTACCACATAGTCTAATATATGCTCCATCATGGCCGGCCACTATGCACACAAAAGGAGTATTTGACATGCAAAGCCAATATTTTCACTACATGCTTAAATAGGTCCTTATAAATTAACCTATCGCATTTCAAAAGTGTCACACATAAGTCCTATTAACTAGGTTCACATGCAATCAACTAAATCGAAGTTTAAAACTTTCACACATTCATATTCACATATTCTAGACAATAATTATCACATCCAAATACTTCGGTGACTCGGCTTAGCGGTCCCGAAACCACTTTCCGACTAGGGTCACTTTAGGGGTGTCACACCTGCACCCATTTAAATCAACAAATTAGTTCATGCAACAAATACATTAAATTTGGCAGCATATGAATATAAAAATCTGCTCATTTAGTTCGGTCAACTAAATAAATATTTGTTGTAGTTTAAAACATATTTAAGGCACTAAACTAATTAGAACATATTAAATAACACTCAATAATTATTTTGACCAGAAATTAAATTCAATTAATTAACTTAACTAATTTAACTAACAACTTAAATAAATATTCCAGCAAAATAAATATAAACGCAAATGAGCTTAAAATGAGCTGATTGAGCTAAAAGTGAGCTCGGTAGCAAAAATTGAGCTGAATGAACTTGAAGTAGATTGCACGGATTGCTTGAATTGGGCAAATGAGCTAAAATAAATATAAACGCAAATGAGTTTCATACACATTTGCCTGGCCTTTGACCTCATTATTGGGCCTTGTGGTAATTTGAGCCCATCACGTCCTTGAGCTTCAATTGGGCCTTTGTGACTCGTATCATTAACAAGTCCTTTTGTTCTTGATCCAGACAGATTCATTTCCAAAACTCCGAGAACCACCAATGGTTCAAGAAGAAATCGGGTTATTTTCACGCTCTCCCTCTTTAGGAGGGTACCACCTCACATCGTCACCTACAAAAGAATTAAGCAAATGAGTGACATGATGAAGGTTAAACACAAAGAAACTTTTCGAGATTTTATTCCCAATTTGAACAAATAAACCAATACCGGGATCAAAAATAGAAATCGATCTTACCTTTTTCTTCGAAGGAAACAACCCTAAATTACAAGGCATTCGATAACTATGGTTTTGGAAATCAACTTTCCATGGTTCGATTCCCTTAGACAATGATATAGAATGATGTGCACCGGAGTCAAAGATAAAGTATTCTCTTGCCATTTCAATTTGATATGACAATTTCAAGATCGGCATTATAGAAAGGACACGATGCAATCTTAAGTCATTCTCATGCAAAACATGTTCAAACCTTTGCAAGCCAACAATATTCACATGCTTTGTTCTCGAATAGAATAAAGATGAAACTCGAAACAAATAGAAGGGGTCAACACATTGATTCAAAATACACATTTGATACTCACCTTCGCTTGACAGTATCTTAGGAATATATGCTCCGGGTTTAAAAACACAGTTTTCATCGGTCATTCCGCAGCGCAACAAAAATTTTGTTTTCACCAAGACGTCACACATGCCAAGCAAATAGGATTTAGGCATGCAAACATGCAAGCATTCAAGCTTCTCAAGTTTTAGCCGAATAGACAGACAAAGGCATGAAAATTTCACACAAGGGTTTAACGATTTCTCATAAGCATCACAATTAAATAGATTAAATGTATTACACGAGCACTCTTTACCACATATGCTAGACAAAGAAGATGTGACCATACAAACTTTCAAACCGTCATATATCTTGATACGATCACAACCCGAGATGTTTCTATTGAGCTGCCACAAGGGCCTATAACTAGGTCACGAGCTAAGAACTTTAAAGAAGCTTTGGCAAGATATGTGGATCGGGTTTGGAGAGAACAAGAAGCTGATTCCATTCATCATGAAAGGAGTAACCCAATAGGCGTTACTTGCAATTTATTGCAAGTTGAACTGAAATTTTAATAAACTCATCTTTAGTTAAATAATTGAGTTGCTGATCATTTAATCAACTCATCCTTGTTTAATTAATAAGTGATTCATTATTGAATTGTTATTTACTTAAATGTTGTTTTTAATTAATCTAGCATCCATGATTATTTATTGAAGCAAGAGTTAAGTTATGTTGCTTCTTAAATAGTTGCTGGAATAATAAATGCATGAGTTTAGTTCATCTATTTAAGTTAAATAATTATTGTTGATATGTTTTTAATATGCTTAATAAGTTCATTTTAATGTTTTATTGCAGGAGTTATTTTTAGCTCACAACCGTTACATTTAAAAGCTGTTACAAATTTATATGAAGTGACCTTTCAAGTGCTATCTGAACACAAATGAAGTAGCTGTTACAAAGGGGGTTAATACACCATTAAAGGATGTTTTAAAGAGTATTTTATACTCTTTAAATTTGGCAACAACCCTTTTATCTACCTGCTATTTTATTCTTTTAAAAAGAATAAATTCAGCATTCAAAACTTCTTTAAGGAGATGATGTCCATTCCGCTACCCATGGGACAACTCAAGAGTCAATTTCAAGCTTTCATGAACATTCATTCAGCTGAATTGAAGAGACTTCAATGAAGAAGTTATTTGTTTCAAGAATGCCAAGAGTCTTGAATTTTAAATCAACTTTTAATTAGCACTTTATGTGAATGCTTGAGACTATTTCGCTACCTTATTTTAGCACTATAAATAGGTGTATTCAGATTTTGTATGTAACTTTTGATGAATTTTGAATGAAACTCTGTTCATTTGGTGAGAATTTCTTTTCTCCAACTTTGTTCAAAGACTTGTTGGCTTATCTACAAAGCTAGTGGCGTCAACTTGTTCTTGTTTATCCTGAACTTATCACTTTCACAAGTGTGGAGCTCAAACCCTATACCGAGGTTCCTATCTTATTAGATAGTGATAAAGGGTTGTGCGCGGACCAATATCGAGTTGTCAAGTCACGAAAAACTCCTACGAAAGCTATAGACACTCTGATCTAAAACGAAACAGAAAATTAAGCTTAGCATCAATTAGATCTAAAATGAAAATACCCAAAACAATAAAGGATCAGCCAAGAATCAAAAACACTTATGAATAGCTATTCTTGGAAGCCAAGAACACGAAATTGAATTCAAGAGAGACTCCAAACAGCCGAATTTGAAAAGAATAACAACAAAAGCAGCAAATTAAATTCAAAGTCCAGCAAAACGAATTGAATCAGAGTTAGGATGATAGGACGACAAGATCAATTAAAAAGGATGACTAAATAATGTTTCTTGCTACCAAGAAGGGTGCCGATCAGATTCTTGAAGAGTATAATGGCTGGAAACACAACAAAGAGATCAGTACAAGTTAATCAATAGATCAGCACAAGCAGAAAAATTTAAAGAGGAATAAACAACAAGAAAAAAATAAAGAAAAGTCCTAAGAAGCCTTGAAATCGATAAAGATTTCACAACTCCCTTCAAACGGCTGTAATCTCTCCTCCAATGTAGGACAATGGCAAGAAGAAGGCTGAAGATGGCTCCCACAATCAAAAAGATTATTAAAACTACTTCCAAAGAAAACTCAAGAGAAAATTCTTGGAGAAAACTCAAAGAGAATTTTCACTCAACAAAATCTGATTTCAATGTATAATTTCATAAGGGTAGCCGGCCAAGCCTTAATATAAGCCTCCTAGCTATTTTCCTAACCCTATTAGGAAATCTAAAAAAAAACCTAATTACTAATTTCAAGGGGAAATTCAGCCAAGGCTTTTAATGGGTTGCTTGGGCTGAATTTTTTTACATAGGAATTAAATCATAAAGTCTAAAAATTAAAACTAGGTATTTAAAATTTTACAAATTGGGCCACTTTGACAATTTGGCCTGATTTTCAACTAAGTCTAATTTAAATTTCTTGATTGGGCTTGGAACATCTTATTGGGTCGTTTCTTCAGGCATTTGGGCTTGTAATTCGTTCTCTCCCAAAATTGGTTCGTTGATGCTCGTAACTAAGATCCAATGCGCCTTAGCTGCAAGATTCAGTTTCTTGGACCAAGATTTCCAAGATTTGAAATCTTGATTTTCTTGATTCTTGAAATCGCTCAAAACAACAAACTTGGACCAAGATTCGGTTTCTTGATTTTCTTGAAAACAAGAAAGTGAATCTTGATTTTCTTTTTCCTTTGTCTACGCATCTAAGGCCTTGCTAATGCAGTCTTGAATTGATGAAATCGAGACCCAAGAGCTATCAAGTGCTAACGACACTTCTATCGAGCTGCCCAAAGGACCTATTACTCAAGCTAGGGCTAAGAAGTTCAAAGATGCAATTTCAGTTTTGGTTGATCGGGTTTGGGGCGAATCCTTGGCTGGTCTTCTTGAAAGCTCATGGATCAGCAAGATGAGCAATCCGTGCACTCTACTTCAAGCTCACTCAGCTCAACTTTAGCTCAACGAGCTCATTCTTAGCTCATTTAGCTCATCTTAAGTTTATTTGAGTTTACATTTATTTTGCTGGAATAATTATTTAATTTGTCATTAGTTAAAGTAGTTAAGTAATTAATTAAGTTTAATTCTGGTCAAATAATAATTGAGTGTTAGTAAATATGTCCTAATTAGTTTAGTGTCTTAAATATGTCCTAAACTCATACAAATATTTAATTAGTTCATCGAATTTTATGTGCAGATTTTTACATTCATTTGCTACCGAATTTAATGAGTTTGATGCATGATTAATTTGTTGATTTATTTTGGTGCAGGAATCTACCTTGGACGGCACGGGTGCATGCACCTTCGATTCAATGCATTTGGGCGATACATGCATGGTTCTCCAAATGAATGTTCAGCTGAATTTGTCATATCCAAACATCTTCATGCAGCTCATTTTAAGCATTCACACCAAAGACTATATTCAGCTGAGAAGGCCATCCAAGGAGCAAGTGTGCCGCATGCATTGGGACCACATCACACCATACCTCATCCTCATAATTCCCAAGCTTAAAAGTGACCAAGGATTGTTTTGTAACTTTAACTTCCGAACATTCACTAAGCCACTGAAGGTGATACGGCTTAGGGTGCTTGGTACAAGGTAACTTAAAGAATCCACCAAATAACTTCTCACTACATTTGAACAACTCCCACTATCAATAATAAGTGAACATAAGTTACCTTTTATAAAACACCGAGAATGGAAAATATTGGTCCTTTGGTTCTCAACATCGTCTCTCATCTGGATGTTAAGTGTACGGTGAACTAAAAGGCATTGAAAATTGGCAAAGTCCCCTTCTTTCGGTGGTTCAACCAACTCCTCTCCATTATCACTATCATCCACAAGTTTGGGCATATTTGGATCTGTTTTATCAGAGTCGGAATTGTACTCACCATTATCTTTCATAAGAAGTAATCTCGTGTTAGGGCATTCCCTACTATAATGACCACGTCCTTTGCACTTAAAACATTCAATCTCACGAGTCCTCTTCACATTCGAATCGCCTAAATTGGGCTGCTTAGAAAGTGTTTGCGCTTTAACAGGAGCCCCTTTTTTCCAATCTGATTGCTTACTTCCTGATGTGATCTGACCCAGGTTAATCGAGTCGTTTCACGTAGATGCCCGATCGTCGATGAGGAGTTTCGTACCAAAAGGATGGTTTGTTTGTAATCAGCTAAAAATATGTAGTAAAGTGATGGATATAAGTTCACAAAGGGTAAGTAGGATATGGATAGGTTTGACAACAAGGGGATGGAGAAAGATAGCTAATTTGTTTGGCTCGGTTTAAGGATAAAATAATAAAGATAAAATATAAGATATTTAGTGGGATGGATAAGTGAACTTAAACACCAGAAACGATTCAACACTAAAGAGTGTCACCCCGATTTCTATTTGGTTAAGGTTGATTTGCGGAATTGTAGAAGGGTTGAACGCCACACCAATGCAAGGTGATAAGTTCAAAAGAGAACGATAGACGCCACTAGCACGCTAGATAAGTCAGATCGAGACTCGTACGAAATAGGATAGGAGGAAACCTCTCAATCAAGTTTTCAATAATCAAATTTTGTCTACCTTTTACAATAAACAAGTAAGCTATTTATAAGCCTAAAATGCCTATTGATATTCGGCATCTATGTTGTTCACACTAACTTAAATTCTGTTCACACAGGTATTTAACATGTTCACACAAATAGCATTAAAATTCAGTTAATGCTTGAAGATGGTACATGAATTGGCCGAACCATCATGATGCTTCACTTGATGCATTCATGCATCCTTAGCCTTGAAGAATCTCCATAATTCCATGAATGTGCAGCTCTTTAATGATCCTACATCTCCCTTGGCTGAATGAGGCATTAATGTGCCTAAAATACTTGAATGGTCATCTTGAAAATGCATGAATCATGCATGAAACGTCCCATGTATTTTCCCCCATAAATATGATCCATGAATCTTCAAATACATGAACTTTCAGCAACTCCCTCTTGCATGAATGTCCCAAATGCATGTGCTCCTTTAAATGCCATCCATTGAACCTCAATTGTGCATGCACACTCCCATACATTGCACCAATCCATTCATGAACCTGCAGCAAATTAAATCAGCAAGTTAAATGCATTTGAAACACATTAAATTAGCAGCATATGAACTTAATAATTTGCACATTAAATTTGGCCATACATATTAACAATTTCATACATATTTAAAACATCATAATTAATTAAGTATTTAATTTAGATATAATTAAAACACTTAATTAATTATTTGTCCAGATTTAACAAATTAATTAACTTAAAATAAACAACTAATTCAACTAAAGACAAATTAAATGATTTATTTCAGGAAAATAAATGCAAGCTAAAGAAAGCTAAAAATGAGCTCATTGGGTTAAGATTGAGCTGAATTGAGCTTGAATGAGTTGACTTGAGCTCGAGTGAGCTGGAAACAAGCTAAACAGAGCTCAATGAGAAGGAATTGAACTAATTCAGCTTGCATGGATTTGCAAACAATGCTTAGGGAGCTGGTCCAAAAGTGTGCCCAATGCGTGGCCGTATCATCCCCTCCCTCTTTAAAGCGATTTGTCCCCAAATCGGGCCATTTACTCGCGAAAAATTGTTGATGATTTTGAAAGCCACAATTGACTCGGATCAAAAGAAGCTCACTCGCATGCCCTCCCTCTTTAGGAGGGTACCACTTCACATTGTCACCTTTAAAAGAATAAAACAAATTAGTGACACAAAGAAGATTAAACACAAAGGAACTTTCCAAAATTTGATTCACAATTCGAACAAATAAACTGATACCAGGGTCAAAAATAGAAATTGTTCTTACCTTTTTTCTCGATAGAAACAAACCTAAATCACAAAACAGTCGAAAGGCATAATCTCGAAGATCAGAATTACAGAATCCAAGCCCTTTTAACAAGAACAAAGAATAATAATCTCCGGGGTCAAAAACAAAATTTTCTCTTGCCATTTTAATTTGATTTAGCAATTTCATGACAGACTTCATAGAAAGAACACTAAACATCTCAAAATGATTATCATGCAAAACATGTTCAGATCTTTTAGACCATAGTTGAGAACAACCTCCGAAAACAAAATTTGGATTTTGACTTAACAAACCAACAAGATTCACTCATTTTCTCTCTTACTTGCCTCTTGCCTCTCTTTTCTTTTTATTTCATTTTCTTTTTCTTCTCTTGCTTTTTCTTTTCTTTTCTTTTCTTTGTTTTCTCTTTACAAGAATGTACAAAAGAACGATGAGAATACAAATCTTGTTCGAAAGATGAAGAACTATTTGCATATGATTCACAATCAAAACTTCGTGAAGAATACTCCGGGTAAGATTTCTTTGAAGATCTAGTAGGAGTATGTCTTTCTCTTCGAACGCCATCTTGGAATGAATCAAAATCGTAATCGGCTTCTCGTCTTCTCAAATTTCTTGATGAAAAGGACTTTCGATCGAAGTCACTTCTCGAATTCGCTGATGAATATGCGTCATAGTATACATCTCTTTGTCTCGAAGTAGATGGCGAAAAGGAATCACGATAGGAACTTTTTCTTAAGTAGTAGTCGGGGGTATATCTCCGTGGGGTTCTTGGTTCCGTTTTATGACTTGAAGAAACTCGATCACTTTGGTCTCGTTTAGTTGCCATTCTTCTCTTTTCTTGAACCAAATATTGGTGTTCCGATTCGGTAACTCTTCGTATGACATGATTTTTGTTGCTAAAAAGAAAATGTTAGATCACAAAACAAAATAAAAAAAATGAAGTACCTCACCACAAACCTCACAATTTCGCTCGGAAAGAAAATTGGATAACACTCTACTCGTGTTTACACTTGTCTAATGGCTTTTGCTCGCTCTAATGTACTCACCACTCGTGCCTTTTTCCACTCGTCTCACTCTCGTGAATTCGTATTTTGTTTCAAGAAGACTTATTGCGGCTTAGAGGGTCGGCTTCAAAATGGGTTACAAGGAATAATGTCGGGTGTAGGGTAGGCTGAATAAAGAAGAAAATTGGTTTAAAATGTGGCGTTGGGATGGTAAATAATGGTAGGAAGGGAAACTTGATGATCGAAGTAAATAAGAGAAGAAAATAAAAACTCGCAAGACTTTTCACTTTTTTTTTAAACTTGATTTTTTTTGCTCACCTTTTTTTTCGTTTTTTTCGATTTTTTTTGAATTTTTTTTTGAATTTCTTCTCTTTTTTTTAAATCCAATACAGTAAACAAAATACAAGGAAGAGAAGAAAAAAAATTAAATTCCAACTCAATTTTTTTTTGATTTTTTTTTGACTTCCTTTTTTTTTGATTTTTTTCGTTACGAACCTACTCCGAGCTCGGTACGAACGTTGGCACTCCTCGTTTTAGTAGCTCTGATACCAAATGATGTGATCTGACCCAGGTTAATCGAGTCGTTTCACGTAGATGCCCGATCGTCGATGAGGAGTTTCGTACCAAAAGGATGGTTTGTTTGTAATCGGCTAAAAATATGTAGTAAAGTGATGGATATAAGTTCACAAAGGGTAAGTAGGATATGGATAGGTTTGACAACAAGGGGATGGAGAAAGATAGCTAATTTGTTTGGCTCGGTTTAAGGATAAAATAATAAAGATAAAATATAAGATATTTAGTGGGGATGGATAAGTGAACTTAAACACCAGAAACGATTCAACACTAAAGAGTGTCACCCCGATTTCTATTTGGTTAAGGTTGATTTGCGGAATTATAGAAGGGTTGAACGCCACACCAATGCAAGGTGATAAGTTCAAAAGAGAACGATAGATGCCACTAGCACGCTAGATAAGTCAGATCGAGACTCGTACGAAATAGGATAGGAGGAAACCTCTCAATCAAGTTTTCAATAATCAAATTTTGTCTACCTTTTACAATAAACAAGTAAGCTATTTATAAGCCTAAAATGCCTATTGATATTCGGCATCTATGTTGTTCACACTAACTTAAATTCTGTTCACACAGGTATTTAACATGTTCACACAAATAGCATTAAAATTCAGTTAATGCTTGAAGATGGTACATGAATTGGCCGAACCATCATGATGCTTCACTTGATGCATTCATGCATCCTTAGCCTTGAAGAATCTCCATAATTCCATGAATGTGCAGCTCTTTAATGATCCTACATCTCCCTTGGCTGAATGAGGCATTAATGTGCCTAAAATACTTGAATGGTCATCTTGAAAATGCATGAATCATGCATGAAAGTCCCATGTATTTTCCCCCATAAATATGATCCATGAATCTTCAAATACATGAACTTTCAGCAACTCCCTCTTGCATGAATGTCCCAAATGCATGTGCTCCTTTAAATGCCATCCATTGAACCTCAATTGTGCATGCACACTCCCATACATTGCACCAATCCGTTCATGAACCTGCAGCAAATTAAATTAGCAAGTTAAATGCATTTGAAACACATTAAATTAGCAGCATATGAACTTAATAATTTGCACATTAAATTTGGCCATACATATTAACAATTTCATACATATTTAAAACATCATAATTAATTAAGTATTTAATTTAGATATAATTAAAACACTTAATTAATTATTTGTCCAGATTTAACAAATTAATTAACTTAAAATAAACAACTAATTCAACTAAAGACAAATTAAATGATTTATTTCAGGAAAATAAATGCAAGCTAAAGAAAGCTAAAAATGAGCTCATTGGGTTAAGATTGAGCTGAATTGAGCTTGAATGAGTTGACTTGAGCTCGAGTGAGCTGGAAACAAGCTAAACAGAGCTCAATGAGAAGGAATTGAACTAATTCAGCTTGCATGGATTTGCAAACAATGCTTAGGGAGCTGGTCCAAAAGTGTGCCCAATGCGTGGCCGTATCCCTTCCATTACTCAAAGAAGACTTATTAGTAACAAAAGGTGATTTCGAACTTTTAAAATCAGAATTGGAAGTATTACCTCTGTAATATTGTGAAGTAGAGAAGGAACCAAACCTTTGTTCCTTTAATTGCTGCTCGATCTTAATGGCTTTATGAACTACTTCTTCTAAATCAATGTAAGTTTGTAGCCTCAATGTATTAGCTATTGGCCTATTCAAACCATCAATAAAACAAACCATAGTTGTTTCATCCTCCTCCTCTACATTAGCTCTCTGAATGAGCATCTCCATCTCCTTAAAGTATTCATCCACCGTCCTAGTACCTTGAACAAGTCGTCTAAGCTTTGTTTTAACCTCTCTATAGTAATGAGGCGGAATAAATCTTTTATGCATAACTTGTTTTAACTCCTCCCATGTCGTAATCTCACATTCATAATTCCTATGATGATTTACCCCAAGTTGAGTCCACCAACTTAGTGCATAATCTAAAAACTCCAGTGTTGCTAATGCTACTTTTTCATCATCCGGACATTTATAATAGCGGAACATAAGTTTAACTTTAGATTCCCATTCACAATAAGCTTCTGGATCATTCTTACCATGAAATTGAAGAATTGTGAACTTTGGTTTTGCTAAAGAGGGTTGCCCACGATCATGAAAGTCATAGTCAGTTCTAGGAACACGTCGAGGAGCGTGCCGATGAGCAAGAGGCTGGTTATCCACATCTTCTTTTATTAGACCTCGATACTAAGGCTCTTGATCAAATCTCAACTCATTGATAGTAGCATTCAAAGTTTGAAGTGTAGCATTTATTTGTGTGATTGCATCAGTATGGTCATCATCGACTTGACCCATTCTATGCATCTTTTTTTATACCTACAAAATAAACACTAAAAAAAAGACAAAATTAACAAATCTCACCGTTAATCACTCAAAAGAAAAATCAAATTCTCAAAGAGGTAGAATTTAGTCTTGTGAGTTCTTTACTAGAATCTATATCAATCAATTAGAAAGTGTATGAACCGAAACTACCAAAGAATCCTAATTTGCACTAGGAGTCCAAAAAATGACGAGACACCAATTGATTCGTGTTGCATCGAGGAAGAATTGTGCACATGTTTAAATCCTACTAACACAAGAAACAAGAAGGTGTTAGATATTGTAAAGGGAGAATAAAAAGAAAACAAACGAAAGAACAGAGGAGGTAACCTCACAAGAACAAAAGTTCTATTAAGTTTAATTGATCAAATTCTGTAACCTTTTACAATAAACAAGTAAGCTATTTATAAGCCTAAAATGCCTATTGATATTCGGCATCTATGTTGTTCACACTAACTTAAATTCTGTTCACACAGGTATTTAACATGTTCACACAAATAGCATTAAAATCCAGTTCATGCTTGAAGATGGTACATGAATTGGCCGAACCATCATGATGCTTCACTTGATGCATTCATGCATCCTTAGCCTTGAAGAATCTCCATAATTCCATAAATGTGCAGCTCTTTAATGATCCTACATCTCCCTTGGCTGAATGAGGCATTAATGTGCCTAAAATACTTGAATGGTCATCTTGAAAATGCATGAATCATGCATGAAACGTCCCATGTATTTTCCCCATAAATATGATCCATGAATCTTCAAATACATGAACTTTCCTCAACTCCCTCTTGCATGAACGTCCCAAATGCATGTGCTCCTTTAAATGCCATCCATTGAACCTCAATTGTGCATGCACACTCCCATACATTGCACCAATCCGTTCATGAACCTGCAGCAAATTAAATCAGCAAGTTAAATGCATTTCAAACACATTAAATTAGCAGCATATGAACTCAATAATTTGCACATTAAATTTGGCCATACATATTAAAAATTTCAGACATATTTAAAACATCATAATTAATTAAGTATTTAATTTAGATATAATTAAAACACTTAATTAATTATTTGTCCAGATTTTAACAAATTAACTAACTTAAGATAAACAACTAATTTAACTAATGACAAATTAAATGGTTTATTTCAGCAAAATAAATGCAAGCTAAAGAAAGCTAAAAATAAGCTCGTTGGGTTAAGATTGAGCTGAATTGAGCTTGAATGAGTTGACTTGAGCTCGAGTGAGCTGGAAACGAGCTAAACGGAGCTTAACGAAATGAAATTGAACTAATTCAGCTCGCATGGATTTGCAAACAATGCTTAGGGAGCTGATCCAAAAGTGTGCCCGGGGCATGGTGTATCAGAAAGTTTCTGCACTAAACTCAACCCGCTGAATATTTTTTTTAATTTTTACTTGATTTCGTATTTTTCAATTTTTTTGACTTTTTCTACTGATTTTTTTGTGGGAAATATTTTTTTTAATATTCTATCATAGTGCCAAAAATATGCATATAAAATTTTAGACCAATCAAACAATGTTTACCCACTCAAATGATTTTTTTTCAAAAATTTTTCTGGGTAAAAACTGTTGTTTGATGTTTTTAAAAGGAGATCAGTTTAGAAATCAACCAAAAACACCCAAAACACCCAAAATCTGATACCAAATGATAAAGGATCACGAGCGGACCAAGATCGACCAAATGATAAAGGATCACGAGCGGACCAAGATCGAGTTGTGAAGTCATGAAAAACTCCTACAAAAGCTATAGACGACTCGGATCTGAAATGAAACAGCAAAACTAATTTAGAATCAATTAGATCTGAAAAGAAAATAACCAAACAATAAAAGATCAGCCAAGAATTAAAACACTTATATATAGCTTATCTTGGAAGCCAAGAACACTGAATTGAATTCAAGAAAGGTCCCAAACAGCTGAATCTGAAAAGAAGAACCCAAAAATCAGCAAATTAAATTTAAACTCAGCAGATCACGAAATCAACTAGATCTAGGGTTTTGACGGCAAATAAGGAGGGGTTTTGTGAAATCAAAACGTTTCTTGTTGACCAAGGTTGGTGCTGAACAGATTCTTGAAGGTTGAACATGGCTGGAGGCGGAACAAGAGAGTCTAAACAAGTTATATAATGAAATCGACACAAGTAGAAAATTAAAAAGATTGAACAGTAAGAAAAATAAAGATGATATGGGATTGCGTGCGGACCAAGATCGAGTTGCCAAGTCACGAGAAACTCCTACGAAAGCTCTAATCGAACAGATCTGAAATCAAAACAAAGAATAAGATTAAAAACAAATCAGATCTGGAAATTAAGATCCCCAAAATAATCAAGAACAGCCAAGAATCAAAGATCTTATGAATAGATGTTTTCGGAATGCAAAAACACGAAATCGATCTCCAAGATTGATTTTCAACAAGCCGAATCTTTCCAAGAACTAAACCGATGAATAAAGCCCCAAATTCCAGCAACTTGATTTTTCCAAAAATTCCAGCAACCTAAAACAGTCAGTTTTGACAAGAAGAATTCGACAAGATTAATTGGAAAAGATAAGTTTAGTCGAATTTGGCTACCAAGAATGAGTACCGATCGATCTTTTTGAGTAATAAAGATGGCTGGAAATTTACAAGAAGAATAAACAAGTTAGATCAAAAAAATCGGCATAAACAGAATTTAAAAGAAAAGAATGAACAGCAAGAATAAAAGATAAGTCCTAAGGATCCTTGAAATCTCGAAAGATTTCACAAATCTCTTCAAACGACTCTAATCTCCCCTCCAAAGAATATCGATGGCAAGAAGAAGGTTGAAGATGGCTCCCACAATCAAAAGATTGTTAAAACAACTTCTAAAGAAAACTCAAGAGAGAATTCTTGGAGAAAACCCCAAAGAAAATTCTGCACTCAACAAATCTGAAATTTGATAGAAAAATAATAATAAGATGTTTACAAAGGGTGGCTGGCCAATGCTTATATAGGCCTCCAACAAATCCTAATCTAATTAGAAAACTTAAAAAATTTAAACTTAATTAAAAAAAAAGGAAAATTCGGCCATGCATCCTATTGGGCTGTTTTGGGCCGAATTTAACATGTGATATTCCTAAAACTTAAAAATTAACTTAAACAACTAAAATGTTTACAAATTGGGCCCTTTGACATTTTGGCCTGATTTTCAACTAAATATGTATGGATTTCTTGATTGGGCTAGGAATTTGCTTATTGGGCCTCGCCTTTAAGAATTTGGGCTTGTGATCCATCTCCTACCGAAATTGGGTCGTTGACGCTCGTAATGGAGATCCAACGCGCTTTGGCTGCAATATTCGGTTTCTTGGACCAAGATTTCCAAGATTTGAAATCTTGATTTTCTTGATTCTTGAAATCGCTCCGAACAGCAAAATTGGGCCAAGATTCGATTTCTTGATTTTCTTGAAAACAAGAAAGTGAATCTTGATTTTCTTGATTTGAGCCCATCACCTTCTTAAGCTTGGGTTGGGCCTTTGTGACTCGTATCAAAAGATAAAGTCCTAAGAAGCCTTGAAATCGAGAAAGATTTCACAACTCCCTTCAAATGGCTCTAATCTCCCCTCCAATGAAGAAAAATGGCAAGAAGAAGCTGAAGATGGCTCCACAATAAAAAAGATTGTTAAAACTCCTTCTAAAGAAAACTCAAGAAAAAATTCTTGGAGAACTCAAAGAGAATTTTCACTCAACAAAACAAATCTGATTTCAATGTATTCTTCAAGTGTTTTCACAAGTGGCCGGCCAAGCCTATTAATAGGTCTTCTAACTATTTTCCTAATCTTATTAAAAAACTAAAAAATAACCTAATTATTAAATTTAGAGGGAAAAATTCGGCCAAGGCATTTAATGGGCTACTTGGGCTGAATTTTTTTACATAGGCATTAATCATAAAGTCTAAAAATTAAACTAGGTATTTAAAGAATTAAAATTTTACAAATTGGGCCACTTTGACAATTTGGCCTGATTTTCAACTAAGTCTCATTTAACTTTCTTGATTGGGCTTGGAACATCTTATTGGGCCTTGCGGCTTGTAGTCCGTTTCCTTCCGAAATTAGTTCGTTGATGCTCGTAACGGAGATCCAATGCACCTTAGCTGCAAGATTTGGTTTCTTGGACCAAGATTTCCATGATTTGAAATCTTGATTTTCTTGATTCTTGAAATCGCTCCAAACAACAAAATTGGACCAAGAATCGGTTTCTTGATTTTCTTGAAAACAAGAAAGTGAATCTTGATTTTCTTTTCCTTCGTGTACGCATCTAAGGCCTTGCTAATAAATTCTTGAATGGTTCCATTTAGTTTTAAACGCATTTGTCTGGCCTTTGACCTCGTTATTGGACCTTGTGGTAATTTGAGCCCATCACGTTCTTGAGCTTGAGTTGAGCCTTTGAGACTCGTATCAAAATCATATCATTCCTTGTCAAAGAAATCGAAGGATTTTCATAATCGTTCAACAACTTCAGTGGGCTATTCCAACAGAGATTGTGGAAAGCAACATGCAAGTACTAAAACTCAAGCCACTTCAGTCGCGAGTGTAGGTAGTGTCAGGGGAAACAAACCGGACTATCAACAATGTGGAAGACGACATTTTGGAGATTGTTGGATGAATAATAAAGCTTGTTTCAGATGTGGCTCGCAAGAGCATTTTATTCGTGATTATCTTGAGTTATCTGAGAAAGACAAACTTCTGACTACAAGGCCGAGTAATACAGCTGCTAAAGGGAGACCACCTTGAAATACTAGAAATCTGAATAGTAGCAAAAGTGCAATAAAGGATTCTACTGTGAGATCCGAGGCACGAGCACTTGCCAGAGCTTATGCAATTCGCGCTCGTGAGGATGCATCGGCATTAGATATTATCACCTGTACTTTTTCTCTTTATGACATAGATGTAACTACTTTAATTGATTCTGGATTGACCCATTCATATGTCTATATGAATTTAGTGTCTAGTAAGAGTTTACCTGTTGAGTCCACTGAATTCATGATTAAAGTATCGAACCCCTTAAGTCAATATGTCCTAGTTGCTAAAGTTTGCAAGAATTGTTATTTGATGAATCGAGGTTACTATTTTTCGACCTATTTGATGCTTTTACCATTTGATGAATTCTATGTGATCTTCGGTATGGAATGGTTGACTCTACATAATGTTGTTGTAAACTATAGACGAAATACTATTGAATTAAAATGTCAAAATAGTGAAATTCTTCGTATTGAATTCGATGATTCGAGTGGATTGCCTATTGTGATATCGGCTATGCTAGCTCAGAAGTATGTGACGAAAGGTTGCGATGCTTATGTTACTTATGTACTGGATACAAAAGTGTTTGAATTAAAACTGAATTAGTGCCAATAAGTTGTGAATATCCAGAAAGTTACCTGGGTTGCCACCGACCAGAGAGGTTGAGTTTGCTATTGAGTTAGTACTGGGAACATCACTGATATCGATAGCTCCGTACAGAATGTCTCCTACAGAGTTCAAAGAGTTAAAAGCTCAGTTGCAAGAATAAACAGATAAAGGTTTTGTACGACTGAGTTTTTCGCCCTGGGTGCATCAGTTTTATTCGTAAAGAAAAAAGATGGATTAATGAGATTGTGTATCGATTATCGATAGCTTAATAAAGTTACGATCAAGAAAAAGTATCCATTGCTGCGAATCAATAGTTTGTTTGATAAGTTGAAAGGAGCAACAATATTTTCTAAGATTGATTTATGATCTGGTTAGTATCAGTTGCGGGTTAAAGATTCGGTTGTGCTAAAAACTGCATTCAAAACTGATGTGAGCTCGCCTGTGAACAAAGTACAAGAAGCTATCAAGCTGCCCATTGGTACGATAACACGAGCTAAAGCTAAACAATTTAAAGAGGCTATTTCAGCAATGGTGGAACGAGTAGTGGAAGATGATAGCAAAGAGTTCAAAAACGAGTTCAACATTTTCAACTTTTAGAAAGCTGAATTTCGTTCCAGCTAATAAATTTGCTGCTGGAATTTTTGGACCATTTAAATTAAGCATTCAATTGAGTTTTACTACAGCTTATTAATTTGTCTTTAATTAATATAAGTGTTTAATTTGTCTTGTCTTAGTTAAATTAAACGTGTCTTGATTTCATTAAGTATGTCTTAAATTAAAACATGAATTAATTATGTCCAGCCGAATTTATGTGTCTTGTTTAGTTAATATTTAAGTTGTCACAATGTTAATTAGTGTGTCCACATTATGTTCTACATTATGTTCAGCTGAATTGAGTTAAATTAATGAAGTTCACTTGTTTTGTTTAGGTGCAGCCGAATTTGAAGATTCATTGGCTAGGTGCATGCATGTAGATTCAATGTATGTGAAGATGCATGTGCAGCTGGTACATTCATGCATTGAAGCTGATTAATTTTGGCACTCTCCAAGGCAACCATTCGGCCAAGAGTTAGCAAGCTTTAATTGATACGAGTCACAAAGGCCCAATTCAAGCTCAAGAACGTGATGGGTTCAAATTACCACAAGACCCAAAAACGAGGTCAAAGGCCAAGCAAATGCGTACGAAACTAAATGGAACCATTCAAGACTTCATTAGCAAGGCCTTAGATGCGTATACGAAGGAAAAAGAAAGTCAAGATTCACTTTCTTGTTTTCAAGAAAATCAAGAAACCGAATCTTGGTCCAATTTTGCTCTTTTGAGTGATTTCAAGAATCAAGAAAATCAAGATTTCAATTCTTGGAAATCTTGGTCCAAGAAACCGAATCTTACAGCTAAGACACATTGGATCTCTGTTATGAGCATCAACGAACCAATTTCGAGAGAGAACGGATTACAAGCCCAAATGCTTGAAGAAATGGGCCAATAAGATGTTCCAAGACCAATCAAGAAATTTAAACTAGACTTAGTTGAAAATCAGGCCAAATTGTCAAAGTGGCCCAAATTGTTAAGTTTTAATTCTTTAAATACTTAGTTTTAATTTTTAGACTTTATGAATAAATTTCTATGTAAAAATTCAGTCCAAGAGGCCCATTTAAAGTCCTTGGCCGAATTTTCCCTTGAAAGTAAAAAAATTTAGGTTTTTTTTAGTTTTCCTATTAGGACTAGGAAAATAGTTAGAAGGCCTATATGTATGGATTGGCCAGCCACCCTTATAGACATTACACATTGAAATCAGATTTTGTTGAGTGAAAATTCTATTTGATTTTTCTCCAAGAATTCTCTCTTGAGTTTTTTTAGAAGGAGTTTTAACAATCTTTTTGATTGTGGGAGTCATCTTCAGCCTTCTTCTTGCCATTATTCTTCATTGGAGGGGAGATTAGAGCCGTTTGAAGGGAGTTGTGAAGTCTTTCTCGACTTCAAGTGTGATAGCCCAAAGTTGACCCTAGTCGGGAAGTGGTTTCGGGACCGCTAAACCGAGTCACCGAAATGTTGAATGTGATATTTATTGTCTAGAATATGTAATTATGAATGTGTGAAAATTTCAAGCTTCGATTTAGTCGATTGCATGTGAATTTAGTCAATAGGACTTATGTGAGAAAATTTTAAAATGTGATAGGTCAATGTGTGAGGACCTATTAGTGCATGTGGACAAAGGGGGGACTTGCATGTCAAATTTCCCCCCCTAATGAGTAGTGGCCGGCCATGACAAGGAATGATGGGCAAAACATGTCATGAAACATGTTTTGTTAATGGAAGAATAAAATAAGGAGTATGGGTAATAAAGAAATGGAAACAAAAGAAAAAAAAATGTGTGGTTGCCCCCCCATTGCCGTGAGCTAAAGAGAAGAAAGGAGAAAAATTTGTGTTCATCCTTTCTCACCTTCATTTAGCCTAAATTAGAAAGAAAAACAAAGAAAAAAATTTCTCATCCTTTGGTTCATCCTTGGCCAAAAATTTTAAGGAGGAAAGAAGAAGAAAGGTGAAGAGATTCGGCCATGCATGTAGCTAGGCTAAGGTATGTTTGATGATGTTCCATGAGATGCATGCATGTTTTAGTTGTTAGCTTGAGTTCTACCTAGCCCATGGTCTAAATCTTGCTATGTGATGGAAATGGCACTTGACCATGGATGCATCATTCTTGGTTGATGTTTGATGTTGTGGTGATGAGGCATGAGGATGAGTTAAGATTCGGCCTAGGTGGAGGTTGTGTTAATGCCATTGCATGCAAAATATGAGGCTTGTTAATGATGCATGTGATGATGGCTTGATGATTCTTGAACCTCCTTTTTAGCATTTTTGTGTGAGCACATATGTGCATTGGTTGCTAAATGGAGAAGAATCGGCTAGCAAGATGTGTGCTAAGGCCGAATGTAACTTTGCATGTTGATGAGCAATGCATGTGTTAAATCGATGAAAAGGGGGAGGATGCTTTACTAGTGTGTGTATATGTGTGTATTAAGTGTTGAGATCGACCCCAAAAATAGACATGCATATTCGGCCAAGGGGAAAGAAATTAGCTAATATGTTGTGTTGATGCATGATTTTTTGCATGTATGAGACTTTAATGTCTAATGTATAAATATGGGCTAAGTACCTTGTGTTCATCTTTTTGATGCCTAAATGATGAAATCAATTTATTTGTTTAATTAAGCTCAAGAGCAAAGGGGAAATAAATCCGATAAAGGGAAGGAAAAAGTGGTTGAATAGCTAGCGGAATCGTTCGACAACACCCGAGGTAAGTTCTTGAGTAAGAGAGCTTAAATTACGATGTGATTAAATCATGCTCTATGTGAGGCTATTGAGCCGAATGTGCAAGGATGATATGTGCCTTGTGTTTGAGTTTCGCAAATGAAAATGAAATATGAATGTGCCATGAATTATTGTTAGATGTGCATGATTAATTGAATGCTGTCCGGGCTAAGTCCCGAAGGCTTTGTGCTAAGTGAATATATCCGGACTAAGATCCGAAGGCCTTTGTGCGAGATACTAAATCCGGGTTAAGTCCCGAAGGCATTCGTGCGAGTTATTAAATCCGGGTTAAGTCCCGAAGGCATTCGTGCGAGTTGTTAAATCCGGGTTATGTCCCGAAGGCATTGTGTGAGTTACTAAAACCGGGCTATGTCCCGAAGGCATTTGAACGAGGAGCTATATCCGGTTAAATCCCGAAGGTACGTGATTTGGTAATGAATGAGCTTGCTGTAAAATTTCAGCGAATACTCGAAAAACATCCCAATATGGGGATATGTTACGTATGTGTTGAATTAAATCGAGCCCTTACAAATAAATGTTCGCTCAGTTGATAAACGAGCTACCGGCCTTCGGCTAAGTTAGTCTATTGTGTATGTACATAAGGGTTGTTAATGTTGTGAAGCAAGCTTGATATCGGTAAATTGCGTATTATGAAATATTCCATTTAGCCAAATGTGTGTTATTCTTTGTTTATGCTGGAATTCCTTGCTCAAACTTACTAAGCATAAATTGCTTACTCGTTACACTGCTCCTCTGTTTTATAGATTTTTGGTTCTCCAGCTATCGGACTCGGGATCTTGAAGTCGAAGTCGCCCACACTATCAAAGGCTCTTTTGGGTACTATTTTGGTTGAATCTTGATATGGCATGTATAGGACTACCCATTGTTGTCTTTCGAGTACTTTATGAAATGTATAAGTGTACAGCCATGCGAAAATGGCTTGTAGAAGTGGAGTATGGCATTAGACCATTCGTGTTTATGAATGTATAGATGGTTTCATGATGTAACTATAGTTGGAATGGAAGTGTTGAGCAAATGATCAGCCACTAGAATGGCTAAGTATGATCATATGTGGGCTTATGTATGACAAGGCCCTAGTTGGTCCATGAAACCCCAAATTAGGTAAGGTTTACTTTGAAAACAGAAGCTGATAGCAGCAGTGGTGTGGATTGGAAAAATCACAAGAATTCGTAGGAGTGGAATTAAATAGTGAATAAATTATGTAATCGAACCTTGATGAATCTACTTTCATATGGAAGTAACGAAACAATTATAGGAACAGTACAGTAAGAGATATTCGGGTTCTTGTGGAACAGGGCCAGAACAGTTTCTGGATTCCCTGTTTCGCCTTTGGAAATTCACTATAAATTGACCAGAGATAGTTAGGGGTCATACCATATATGTATGGATTCCTCTCTGCGTCTAGTTTCCATAGAAACAAACGGCATCAGTATTGAAGCTCTGTGCAGAGAGATATCCAAGTCGTAATGGGAAAAGGTCAGTGTAGTCGACCCCTGTAACATGGGAGACTTTGACTAATAAACTGTACTAATTGGCCCGACCAAAAATTCTAGAAAAACTACATAGGTGGGGACATGAGTCTAGTTTCAGGGAAAAATCACAAAACTGATTTTCGAGTTGTGAAACTCAAGATATGATTTTTGAAGCGACTAGTACTCAGACTGGGCAGTGTCTGGAAAAATTTTTCAAAGTTTGTTAACATCTCGTGTCCGACTCCGGTGTCGGTCTCGGGTTCGGGGTGTTACATCAAGGCTTCTTAGGACTTTATCTTTATTTTTCTTGCTGTTCAATCTTTTTAATTTTCTGCTTGTGTCGATTTCATTATCTAACTTGTTTAAACTCTCTTGTTGCGTCTCCAGCCCCGTTCAACCTTCAAGAATCTGTTCGGCATCAACCTTGGACAACAAGAAATGTTTTGATTACACAAAACCCCTGTTTATTACCATCCAAACCCTAGATCTAGTTGATTTCGTGATCTGCTAAGTTTTTTTTTGAAATTAACTTGCTGTTTTGTGTTCTTTTTAGATACGGCTATTTGGAACCTATCTTTAATTCAATTCCGTGTTCTTGGCTTCCAAGATTAGCTATTCATAAGTTTTTTTAATTCTTGGTTGATATTTTATTGATTTAGGTATTTTCGTTTCAGATCTAATTAATTCTAAGTTGAATTTTTTGTTTTGTTTCAGATCCAAGCATTTAGAGTTTTCGTAGGAGTTTCCTGTGACTTGACAACTCGATCTTGGTCTGTGTGCAATCTTCTATCATTAATTCTCCAAAAGCTTGGCCGATTCTCTTCCCAACACAACATCAATTTTTTTCACACCAACTGTTCACACCATGGCTGTTTGGTTCAGCTTGTTCACACCATGATGCTTTCCAAAACCGTCCATTCACACCTAAAATGGCTGCTCAAGTGCCCTCTTTAATTCTGGTAATTTTTCAGTAGGAGTTGCTTATTGAATGCCTCATTCAAGCCATCAGCCGAATGTAGATGCTATTATTAATTTCTCAAATTCATTTGCTTAGTTTGGAAGTTATTCCTTGGTCCCCACTTAGCCGAACCTTGACCAGCTCATTCATGAATTCAAGCTGAAGATTAGTTCATTGTTTTGCTTAGTTTTTAAGCTTTGAAATGTCCATTCGGCTAGTAGACATTAGGCTACTGATTTCCTTGTAAAAGGACTTTTTGCCAAAACTCTGAATGAAAATATATTTCTTTGGTGAGTTTATTCACTCTCTTTATTCTTCAAAGCTTAATTGACTTATCTTCACAAGTGGCATCAATCTGACTTTGTATCCGAACTTATCACCCTTAGTGTCGCGTTCAACTTTATACCGAAGGTCCAATTTTGCTAAATAGAGGGTCTCAGTTTTATTCACATTCCTTCCTTTTTCTTTGACATGTTTTAAGCCCTGGTCCTTATTTGCTAAGAAGGGTTCGTTCTTGTTTCATTGAATAACCCAGAAAAAATCAACCAACAAAAACCTTTCTTTCCTTAGACACACAACTCTTGAAACTCAAAGACCTAAAATTAATTAAAATCGACACTGGTACGGAGGCGCGCGCGGACCAAGATCGAGTTGCCAAGTCACGAGAAACTCCTACGAAAGCTCTAATCGAACAGATCTAAAATCAAAACAAAGAATAAGATTAAAAACAAATCAGATCTAGAAATTAAGATCCCCAAAACAATCAAGAACAGCCAAGAATCAAAGATCTTATGAATAGATGTTTTCGGAATGCAAAAACACGAAATCGATCTCCAAGATTGATTTTCAACAAGCTGAATCTGTCCAAGAACTAAACCGATGAATAAAGCCCCAAATTCCAGCAACTTGATTTTTCCCAAAATTCCAGCAACCTAAAACAGTCAGTTTTGACAAGAAGAATTCGACAAGATTAATTGGAAAAGATAAGTTTAGTCGAATTTGGCTACCAAGAATGAGTACCGATCGATCTTTTTGAGTAATAAAGATGGCTGGAAATTCACAAGAAGAATAAACAAGTTAGATCAAAAGAATCGGCATAAACAAAATTTAAAAGAAAAGAATGAACAACAAGAAAGTAAATTGAAGTCCTAAAGATCCTTGAAATCCCGAAAGATTTCATAAATCTCTTCAAACGGCTCTAATCTCCCCTCCAACGAATATCGATGGCAAGAAGAAGGTTGAAGGTGGCTCCCACAATCCAAAGATTGTTAAAACAACTTCTAAAGAAAACTCAAGAGAGAATTCTTGGAGAAAACCCCAAAGAAAATTCTGCACTCAACAAATCTGAAATTTGATAGAAAAAATAATAATAAGATGTGTTTACAAAGGGTGGCTGGCCAACGCTTATATAGGCCTCCAACAAATCCTAATCTCACAAGTAACTAATAAAAATTAAACCTAATTAATAAAATAACAAGGTAAATTCGGCCATGCACTTATATGGGCTGTTTTGGGCCGAATTTTACATGTAATGATATGAACTCGTCTCGTGATGTTTTGAGTCGTATGTGTTGCCCAATCGTGAATTGAGTAAGGATGGATTCGTTTCGATTTTAAAATGAAACAAAATAGAGATAATGGATTCAAACAAAGGTAATAAACAAAATAAAGAGGAAACAATAACAAATTAATTGGCTAAGACCGAAAATGAACCAACAATAACGAATTGTTGACCCGAATCTCAAAATGGTCTTTAGGTGTTTTTGGTTAAAGGAAACAGGAAAGGAACCTTGACCCACTATCAACTATGATAGGAACCAAAGGTATATTGAACGCCACACCAAAGGTGATAAGTTCAGCAACAAAGAAAAGATGGACGCCACAAGCTATGCTTGATAAGTCAAATCAATTCTGAAAGAACAAAGAGAATTGGATAGCTCACAATTCAAATATTTCATCTATCTTCAGCAAAAAGTTCTCCTTCTCTATGGCTGATTACATCTATTTATAATGCTAAAACAAGGTAACCGAATGGTCAAAAACATCCACTTAATGTGCCATAAAAACTGATGTCTTTTCTTATTCTTTGAACCAAATAACTCCTTCCATAAAATCACTTTAATTCAGCTGATTTGAATGTCTTTAATGGCTTAGAAAACGACTCTTGAGTTGTCCTTGGCTAGTTGAATAGACACCATCTCTTAACCAGCTCCTTAATGACATTCAAAGGCTTGATTAATTTCTCTTGAAAGCTCCAAAAACGGCTGGAAGTGGAAGAGTTGCTGCTGAATTTTAAAGGGCATAAAATGCTCTTTAAAAACTCCTTTAATGATTTTAAGCTCCCTTTATAACATCCCCTTTAATTGTAACTCAAAAGAACTTGAACAACCACTTAATTAAATGTGTAACAACCTTGAATTGTAACCACTATAAGCTAAAAAGTCATCTGCATTAAACACATTAAAATGAGTTTATTAAACAAATGAAAACACTTATTAATCATAACAAACATTAAACTTACTTAAATAAATGAACTAAAACATATATGCAATAATTATTCCAGCAATTAGTTTAATTAAAGAAGCATAATTAAATGAACTTAACTCATGCATCAATAAATAATCCTAGGAACTAGATTAATTAAGAACAACACTTATTAAATAAAGTTCAACAAAAACACTTATTAATTAAAAATAAGATGAGTTGAATAAATGTCCAGCAACTCATTTATTAAACTAAGATGCTTAAATGCATGGTTTTGAAATGCAAATTTAACTAACATGAAAGTTACATAATTAAACTAACTTGACTTAATTTAATGATGCAAACTTAACTAACATGAAAGTTACATAATGCATGACTTTATTAAATGCAGAACACATATTAATGATGTGCAAACTATGACATAATTAAAACACAAACTAAAATAACTAAAAATTAATGAATCAAAGTCCTTATTTTCCAGCTGCCAAATTGACAAAACTGAAATTAAAAACTTCATTTTGCACTTGGGCCCCTCGAGTCTGGGCCAATCTCGGTAGCATTGAGTTGTGTCGTAACATGATGCGACCGGGATCGCATCATACCCTCCCTCTTGAAAATGATTTGTCCTCAAATCGGGCCATTTGCTCGCGACAAACCTCTCAAGGTCACAAAACTCGTTGGTCATAAACCTGACAAAGTCACTTTCAAGAACGTGTGAATCATATACGGCTCGACAAGAAAGTAGGTTATTTGCATGCCCTCCCTCTTTAGGAGGGTACCACCTAACAACGCCACCTACAAAACAATAAAACAAATTAGTGACACAATGAAGGTTAAACACAAAAGAACTTTCCAAGATTTTAGTCACAACTTGAGCAAATAAACTCAAAAGAACAACATATGAATCAATGCCGGGATCAAAAACAGAAATTGGTATTACCTTTTTCTTCAATGGAAACAAACCTGATTCACAAGATATTTGAAGATTATAGTTTCGAAAATTAGAATTTCATGGTCCAAATCCCTTAAACAATGATATGGAACAGCATTCACCGGGATCAAAGACAAAGTTTTTGTTCACCATTTCAGTTTGACCAGAAAAATTTGTGGCTAGTAACTTATGAAGAACTTGAAGCACATTAAAGTTAAAATCATGCAACACTTGTTCGAATCCATTAAGCAACAATATACAACAACCTCCAGAATCAAAAATTTGATTTTGACTTGGCAAGCCAACGAAATTCACATGTTTGGTTTTCGAACTAAATAAAGATAAAACTTGAAGCAAATAGAAGGGGTCAACACATTGATTCAAAATACAATTTTGATACTCACCTTCGCTTGACGTCAACTTAGGAATAAAGGCTCCGGGTTTAAAAACATGGTTTTGATCGGTCGTTCCGTAACGTAACAAAAACTTCACTTTCACCAAGACATCACACATGCCAAATAAAGAAGATGTAGGCAAAAATAAATTCAAACAATCAAATCTCTCAAATCTCATGCAAATATACGAAGATCTCACACTAAGAGTTAAAAAATTTTCATTACCATCACGATCAAACAGATTGAGCATTTCACATGAAAGCTCTTTATTAAACATGATCAGATTTTGTATTTGTGGATTTAATCGAACAAAATCAAAAGATTTTTCAACACAAAACTTATTGAGTGAACAACTCTTCATGCCTCCACTTAAAACGAACTAGATCAATTATTCCAGCAATAATTATATGCAATAATTATTCCAGCAACTAGTTTAATTAAAGAAGCATAATTTAAAGAACTTAATTTATGCATCAATAAATAATCCTAGGAACTAGATCAATTAAGAAGCATCTTATTTAATAAAGTTCAATAACTAACTCATGTATTAAAACTTTAAGATAAGTTAAATTAATTGATCAGCAACTTATTTATTAAACTAAAACAAGTTAATTAAAAGAAACAAATTCAGCTTGCAATAAATTGCAAGTAATGCCTTTTGAACGGTTTGAAGCACGACTATCAAATCCGGCCACTCCCTCTTCCCAAGCTCGTTCCACATAGCTTGCTATTGCATTTCAAAATCTCTTAACTCGTGATCGAGTTATTGGTCCTCGTGGCAGCTCAATGGATTCGGTAGTAATTTCCCGGGCTAAGGTTGCATCAATAAAGTTCAACAAAAACACTTATTAATTAAAACTAAGATGAGTTGAATAAATGTCCAGCAACTCATTTATTAAACTAAGATGCTTAAATGCATGGTTTTGAAATGCAAATTTAACTAACATGAAAGTTACATAATTAAAAACACAAACTAAAATAACTAAAAATTAATGAATCAAAGTCCTTATTTTCCAGCTGCCAAATTGACAAACTGAAATTAAAAACTTCATTTTGCACTTGGGCCCCTCGAGTTTGGGCCAATCTCGGTAGCATTGAGTTGTGTCGTAACATGATGCGACCGGGATTGCATCATGTAATGCTCCTAAAGATTAAAAAATTAAATTAAACAAGTAAGATGTTTACAAATTGGGCCCTTTGACATTTTGGCCTGATTTTCAACTAAATATGTATGGATTTCTTGATTGGGCTGGGAATTTGCTTATTGGGCCTCGCCTTTAAGAATTTGGGCTTGTGATCCATCTCCTACTGAAATTGGGTCGTTGACGCTCGTAATGGAGATCCAACGCGCTTTGGCTGCAAGATTCGGTTTCTTGGACCAAGATTTCCAAGATTTGAAATCTTGATTTTCTTGATTCTTGAAATCGCTCCGAACAGCAAAATTGGGCCAAGATTCGATTTCTTGATTTTCTTGAAAACAAGAAAGTGAATCTTGATTTTCTTGATTTGAGCCCATCACCTTCTTAAGCTTGGGTTGGGCCTTTGTGATTCGTATCAGACACTGCCTAATTTCGATCTGATGCGAACCTGGCTCCATCAGGTGATCCGAGTCATTTCTATGTTTGATCGTCTAACAAGAAGTATTGTTCGTTTATGTGGCTTGGTTTGGAAAGATGAATAAGTATGGAGCAGGATAATAATGATAGGTTCAATTGGTAGAATTTAGATGACAAAGGCTTGATGATTAAAGATACAAAGAAATAAAATGGTTCAGAAATGGAATTGGAATGAAATGGCTTAAGGTCGAAGCTGAACCAACACTATATCGAGTGTTGACCCTAGGCTTATAAGACACTTAAAGTGGATTCTGGGATAGTTTGAAACCTTGACCCGTTACCTAGGAAGGTAAGAACCAATGGTATGATTTGGGTTGAACGCCTCACTCAAATTGAGTGATAAGTTTGAAACAGACTAAGTTTGACGCCACTGATGACAGATAAGCCAAGCTAAGTCTTAAAACGAAATTTGAGAGAAGTAGTTCTCACAAAAATAACAAGATATCAATTAAGTTGCAAAAAGTTCTTTTACAATGAAAATAAGCAACTATTTATAGCCAAAGCTTTAAGCTAGCCGAATAGTCATTAGAGAACATGAATGGTCAATTCGGTTCAGCCTTAATGAACTGAAAGTTAAAGGAAAATTCTAGGTAGCTTCTTATGTATTGGGGACGTCAACAGCCAGCTTCTAGAGGCCTTGGAATCAGCTGGAAAGTAATGAGCTACATTGGGATCTGAATGGGACAAGCTATGTTCGGCCGACAATTTGATGAGCTATTAAAATTTGCTTTGAGTAGGTGAAAAAGTCTTGGAAGCTTTAATAAGCAGTTTTGGAGACTCCACCGGCCATGCAAAGTGAATTTATGAAAGAAGATTTTCACCCTTGCAATGCACGAAGGGATGCTTGGAAAATAGCAACCAGCAGCCCACTCTCTTTAATGCAAGTCCTTTTTAAACGTTGCTCATTTAAATGCTGCTCATTCACTCTCTCAATTGGGCGGCACCTTGATGATATTGTAGAGATCGAAATAGGCATTTGGAAAAAAGAGAAACATCAACTCAATTAATCACAGTCTAATGACCATTGATCTCCATGAAAAAGGGCTCATAGGGAATAGGAATCACTAGCACATTTCTTAAATAACGTCCTTGCATGGAAAGAAGAATTCGGTAGCTCCTTAATTGCCATCCACGCATGCTTCCTTAAATGCTAACTAAGTCAGCATCCTATCTTTAATGCCGTCCATGTACCTGCGTGCATTGAATCAGCCTTTAATTCATGTTTCAGACAAATTAAAATGGTCAACAAACATATTAAATTTGGCAGCCTAGACAAATCAATTAAATTCGGTTGGACATTAAATAGCAGCTTAAGCATAATTAATTAGTCTGAACTCAAACATGTAATTAAGATGTCTAAAGGTAAGACACATTAAAAACGCCTGTTTAAAGACACAAATTAATTTCAGCAGCAGCTAATTTAATTTGTCTTTTCTTTAGACACATTTAAGCCATGTATTAAACTAAAATACAAAATTAAATAAGTTCAAATTAAGACATATTTATGAGCTAAAACTAAATTAACTAATTTAATTAAATCATGAAATTATTCTAGCAACTAAAACAAACAAAGTAAAAAAATGGAATCGAGCTCAAAGAGCTATAATCAAGTTGATTTAAGCTCAACGACCTAAATTTGAGCTAGGCCAGCTTGCAAAAGACTACAAGCCTCGCTTGGGAAGCTGATCCAAAGGTGTTCTCTGATACGCCCTCACCTCGAGATTGAATTGAGTCGTAAAGATCGCCCGATCGTGAATTAGGAGTAAATTGAGGCTTTACAAAATAGGCTTGAAGAAAGAGGTTTATTTAGGCTCAGAAGAATTTTTTTGGTTTAGGAAATGAATTAGAAAACAATGGAAGCAATTTGGCTAAGGATTTGAAAGCCGAACTAACACAATAGGAATGTGTTAACCCGTAACTTAGGAGAATGCTTAGGTTGGTAAGGATGGATGGAAGGTTTGTTAAATGGATAGAAACTTCGAACCACTATCAATGATGATAGGAACCTTAGTATGAATCGAACGCCACACTTTTGGGATTAAAGTGATAAGTTCGGGAAGAAACAAAAACAAGTTTGACGCCACAAAGATGTTTGATAAGTCTCACAAGTTTTTGGAGAATAACGAGAGTTGAAAACAACCTCACAATTTAGCAAAGCTATCAAATTGTTCATTAACCTCAAAATGTGAATTACATGACCTATTTATAGCTTGACTAAGGCAGCCGAATAGCCTATCTAATCAGATCCTTATGCCTTAAGTTTCTTGAGGAAACTTCCTAGAAATTTCCTAGTTACATTCATGTGATAAAATTCTGAAAATTAACCTTCTAGAAAAAGATGATTCGGCTGGCCCCTTTAATGGAGAAAATTCACATTCAATTAATGTTTTAAAAGAGCTTAATTGCTGCTATGGAGAAGAAAAATGGACAGCTTCAAAAATTATGCTTCTTTGGCCGAATATGAGTAGCCTCCACATGAATTGGCTGCTGGAATTTATGAGGCACTCTTTGGCCATTGCTCTCCACGAAATTGGCCCTTGGAGAAGCTCAAAACAGCAGCTAGAAGTCCATTGAGCTGCACGAAAAGCCAGCTGGAAACACAAGGCAGCTGCACTTTAAATGCCGTCCATGCATGTGCCCAAATACATGCTCCTTCTTTATCAGCTTTCTTTGCCATTAAGCTAGCTGAAAACATCAAATAAATGTGGTTAAGACAAGTTTAAGACTCATGAAATCAGCAGCTGGACATATTAAAATTCTGCACATTAATTCGGCTAAGACAAATTAATTAGCAGCCACTAATAAATTTGTCTTAGTCAAGACACATTAAAACTTTGTAATTAAACTAAACACATTTAATTTATGACTTAATATGGACATATTAAAGGCATGTATTAATATAAAACATATTTAATAAGCTGAATTAAAAAATGACCAGATTAAGACACATTTATTTAATTAAATGATTTGAGCTGATTCTAAACTAACACAACTAATTAAATTTATTGAAAATAAATTTAATCAGCTCCTTGAACTAATTAAGTGCCGAATTGAGCTAAATTGAGCTGACACAAGCTAAAATCAGCTTGTAGGAAATTGCGAATCAAGCTAGTTGAGCTGGGCGTTTTATGGGCAATCAACCCATCACTCCACAATTGAGCAATATTGCTTGCTACAGCATCTTGGAACTTCTTGGCACGTGCTCGAGTAATTGGCCCCAAAGGCAACTCCATGGATTCGACACCTATCTTCATGGGCGAGCTCATATCATCCTCCCTCTCTTCGAAGCGATTCGTCCTCGAATCGTCACCTACATCAAAAGGAGAAAGATCAGCAACGTTAAAACTTGCACTCACTCCATACTCACTCGGTAGGTCAATCTTGTAGACGTTGTCATTGATCCATTCCAATACTTGAAAAGGGCTATCACCCCTTGATTGAAGCTTGGATTTCCTTTGATCGGGAAACCGTTCTTTGCACATGTGGATCCAAACCCAGTCACCAGGTTCGAACACGACTCGTTTGCGCCCTTTATTTGCCCCTCGAACATATTGTTCGGTTCTCCTCTCAATATTATCCTTAACATTTTTGTGCAATTGTTTAACAAATTCGGCCTTCTTTTTGCCATCTACATGTACTAATTCATTACAAGGCACAGGAATCAAATCAAGAGGAGTAATGGGGTTAAAACTGTATACTACCTCAAAAGGAGAAAATTTCGTAGCAGAATGAACGGTTCGATTGTATGCGAACTCCACATGAGGTAAGCAATCTTCCCACATCTTCAAATTCTTTTTCAAAATAGCTCGAAGCAAAGTTGATAGCACACGGTTGACTACTTCGGTTTGGCCATCCGTTTGAGGGTGGCATGTCGTCGAAAATAGAAGTTTGGTGCCCAATTTCCCCCACAACGTCCTCCAAAAATGACTTAGAAACTTTGTGTCGCGATCGGAGACAATGGTTTGAGGGATTCCATGCAACCTAACAACTTCTTTGAAAAACAGACTAGCAACGTTAGTAGCATCATCAGTTTTATTACAAGGTATAAAATGGGCCATTTTTGAAAAACGGTCTACAACAACAAATATTGAATCTCTCCCTCTTTTGGTTCTTGGAAGGCCCAGAACGAAGTCCATTGAAATGTCTACCCACGGAACATCAGGAATAGGCAATGGGGTGTATAAACCATGCGGTTTGATTCGTGACTTTGCCTTCTTACAAGTGATGCAACGATCACATTTCCTTATTACGTCACGTTTCATTTTGGGCCAATAGAAATGTTCATGCAATATTGCTAAAGTTTTAGCAATTCCGAAGTGGCCCATAAGTCCTCCGCTATGAGCTTCTTCTACAAGGACGTTTCTCACAGAACTTTGAGGCACACAAAGCTTGCCTTCACGAAATAAATAGCCCTAATGCTGAAAGTACTTTTCACAAGCACCATACGAACAAGACTCATAAATTTCACCAAAGTCAGCATCGAATTTATAAAGATCTTTGATAAATTCAAAACCAAGCAATTTAGAATCCATTAAATTGACAAGTGCATACCTTCGTGATAGGGCGTCGGCTACAACATTTTCCTTACCCTTTTTATACTTGATCACGTACGAAAACGACTCCAAATACTCCACCCACTTGGCATGACGTTTATTGAGCTTGGTTTGTCCCTTCAAATGCTTTAGAGCCTCGTGGTCCGAATGAATTACGAATTCCTTCGGCCATAAATAGTGTTGCCATGTTTTGAGAGCTCGGACCAATTCATATAGTTCCTTATCATACGTTGGATAATTCAACGTAGCTCTGTTAAGCTTTTCACTAAAGTATGCAATAGGCCGTCCATCTTGCATCAAAGCAGCGCCAATGCCGATACCTGAAGCATCACACTCTATCTTGAATGTTTTGTTAAAATCAAGTAAAGACAACAATGGTGCATTAGTTAGACATTCTTTAAGCTTATTAAAAGAATTTTCTTGTTCATCAGTCCACACAAAAGGAGAATTTTTCTTAATTATACCTGTCAAGGGGGCAGCTACAGAACTAAAATTAGGCACAAACCTTCGATAGAAGCTTGCCAACCCGTGAAAACTCCTCAGTTGGCTGATGTTCGTTGGACGCGGCCATTCGTTGATCGCCTTGACCTTTTCTTGGTCAACTTCTAATCCACGAGCACTTACCACAAAGCCTAGAAAAACAACTTCATTAGTGCAAAAAGAACATTTCTTTAAATTGGCATAAAGTACCTCTTTTTGCAAGACTTCAAGCATGACACGTAGATGTTGAATATGATCTTCCAAGCTCTTGCTATAGACTAAAATATCATCAAAATACACAACACAGAATTTCCCAATGAACGAACGTAAAACATAATTCATGAGACGCATGAAAGTACTAGGAGCGTTGGTAAGTCTGAATGGCATTACCAACCATTCATACAAACCATATTTAGTTTTGAACGCAGTTTTCCATTCGTCTCCCTCCCGCATTCTAATTTGATGATACCCACTTTTTAAATCGATCTTCGAAAACAATTGGGCTCCACTAAGTTCATCAAGCATGTCCTCGAGGCAGGGAATAGGATGGCGATATTTTATTATGATTTTGTTGATAGTGTGGCAGTCAACGCACATTCGCCAGGATCCATCCTTTTTAGGAACCAACAATACCGGAACCGCGCACGGACTTAAGCTTTCACGGATGTAGCCCTTCTCCATTAATTCGGCTACTTGCTTTTCTAATTCCTTCGTTTCCTCAGGATTACTTCTATATGCTGGCCTATTTGGAATTGCAGCACCGGGCACAAAATCGATTTGGTGCTCGATTCCTCGAATGGGAGGTAGGCCATTTGGCACTTCTTTAGGAAAAACATCTCCGAATTCCTGCAACAAAGAAACGATAGGAGTAGGCAAAGCATTGTCAAGTTCGTTAGTTTCCAATAAACACTCTTTATACATAAGTACAAAGATGGGTTGCCTTGCCAACATCAATTTTCGAATCTCTCTTTTTCTAGCAAAAAGACTTATTTTTTTATTTTCACACTCTTGCTCTTTTTCTTTTGTCACTCTTGTTTTTATCTCACTCTCCTCATTCTTTTCTTTCTTTTTCTTTTCACTCTTTTTGTTTTTCTCTTTTTCTTTTTCTCGCTCAATAGATTGCTTCATCTTGAGTTGGTCTTCATGCACTTGCTTCTGTGTGAGAGGAGCTAATGTAACATTCCTTCCAAGGTGCTTAAATGAATATCGGTTTGTATAGCCGTCGTGGACTACTCGCCGGTCAAATTGCCAAGGACGCCCCAATAGCAAATGTCCCACGCGCATTGGTACGACATCACAAACCACCTCATCTTGGTACTTGCCTATAGAAAATGCCACCCTTGCTTGCTTCGTCACCTTGAGTTCGCCTCCGTCATTTAGCCATTGTAACTTATAAGGAGTTGGATGCTTTGTGGTGGCTAAACCAAGTTTTTCAACCAGCAAAGAACTTGCGACATTGGTGCAACTACCTCCGTCAATAATTAAACTACACACCTTGCCTTGAACATGGCAACGAGTGTGAAAGATGTTGTCTCGTTGTTGTTCTTCCTCGGCTACTTAGATATTCAAGCTCCTTTTGACAACAAGTAATTCTCCTTCAACGGGCAGCTCGAGCTCTTCACCTTCCTCCATGGGAATTTCAGGCTACTCCCCTTGTTCATCTTCGGACTCAATCTCGCCATTTGAACGAACCACCATCACTCGTCGATTAGGACATTGATTCGCAATGTGGCCTCTTCCTTGACACTTGAAACACTTGATATCGCGAGAATGATTTGAGACAGCCTCATTTTTATTTTTGCTAGCATCAGCACTTACTTGATTGGGTTTGGCAGCAACGAAAGGCTCCTTAGGCCGATTGGGAGCTTTGCTAGTCCCTTGAGCCCACTTGTTGGTAGAAGCCGTTGGATATGTCCGCGTGGGTCCTTTCCGTTTCAATTATTTTTCAAATTTTATTGCCATATGCACCATGTCCATAACTTCTACATAGTGTTGAAGCTCGACGATATTGGCAATATCCCGATTTAGGTCGACTAAAAATCTCGCCATTGTTGCTTCACGATCCTCCTCCACGTCGGCTCTTATCATAGCGATTTCCATGTCTTTATAGTAGTCCTCGACAGTTCGGTTGCCTTGTGTGAGATTTTGCAATCGTTGGTACAACTCCGATGGTAATAGGAGGGAACAAAACGCTTGCGCATAACGGCCTTCATTTCGGCCCACGTAGAGATAGGCCTCTCCCCATTCCTCCTTCGGCTAGTCACCAATTGATCTCACCACACGATCGCATAGTCCGAGAATTAAATGGTAGCGAGCTTTACCTTTTTATTTTCAGAGTAGTTATGGCACTCAAAGACGAGTTTCATTTTCTTTTCCCACTCCAAGTAAGATTCGGGATCATTCTTCCCTTGAAACGGCGGAATAGACATCTTAATATTTTTGAGATTGTCATCCAGACGGTCTCGATTTCTTGGGACTCGATTTCGTTGGAACCGTTGAGGGTTTCCTTGTTCAGATAAGTGATCACCTTCAGATTCTTCTTCATCATAGTTGTCAATTGGTTGCTCTCGTTCTCGCCTTGCATCTTCCGGAGTCGCTTCGCGTTGCCTTCGGGTTTCGACTCGATATAGGCGGTCTTCGATTGGTTCAAGCTTGCGATCAAACAATCGCTACATTTCTTGCATAATGGCTTGCAAAGTGAGATCCGGCACTCCCCTTCCAACGTTTCTTATTGGACGAAATCCACCTCCCTCGTTTGGATTCCTTTCCGGGCTCCGTGACATTTTTAAAATTTCTTTAAAGAATCACAACAAGAACTCACCAATCACTCACAAAGAATAAACACTCACTTTGGCTTTTCTACTCTCTAATAGTCTCACTAATCTCTCTTGCCTTTTACCACTCGATTTCACTTCCCAAAATTCTCCGTAAACTAAGTTTGACAAATCAAAATCGTTTGGGGTCGGCTTACAAAATAGATGTGGCTTGGTAGGGTAATATTTTAGGATCGGGTAGGCTAACAAACAAAGAAAATAGAAGGAAATTAGTGTGGCTGTATAGATGTGGTCCTTCGGGCAGCAAGCAATGCTTTTACAAGCTCAAAATGAATTTCAATCACTTCCATTTTTTAATTCCGAATTTTTTTTCAATACTGAATACACAAAGGAAAAATAAATTGAATACAAACTTTTTTTTTTGAATTTTTTTTCAAATTTTTTTTGATTTTTTTTACAATCTCGTAATACCGAAGACGACGATTCTTACTCCGATTCAGCTAGCTCTGATACCAACTTGATACGCCCTCACCTCGAGATCGAATTGAGTCGTAAAGATCGCCCGATCGTGAATTAGGAGTAAATTGAGGCTTTACAAAATAGGCTAGAAGAAAGAGGTTTATTTAGGCTCAGAAGAGTTTTGTTGGTTTAGGAAATGAATTAGAAAACAATGGAAGCAATTTGGCTAAGGATTCGAAAGCCGAACTAACACAATAGGAATGTGTTAACCCGTAACTTAGAAGAATGCTTAGGTTGGTAAGGTTGGATGGAAGGTTTGTTAAATGGATAGAAACTTCGACCCACTATCAATGTGATAGGAACCTTAGTATGAATCGAACGCCACACTTTTGGGATTAAAGTGATAAGTTCGGGAAGAAACAAAAACAAGTTTGACGCCACAAAGATGTTTGATAAGTCTCACAAGTTTTTAGAGAATAACGAGAGTTGAAAACAACCTCACAATTTAGCAAAGCTATCAAATTGTTCATTAACCTCAAAATGTGAATTACATGACCTATTTATAGCTTGACTAAGGCAGCCGAATAGCCTATCTAATCAGATACTTATGCCTTAAGTTTCTTGAGGAAACTTCCTAGAAATTTCCTAGTTACATTCATGTGATAAAATTCTGAAAATTAACCTTCTAGAAAAAGATGATTCGGCTGGCCCCTTTAATGGAGAAAATTCACATTCAATTAATGTTTTAAAAGAGCTTAATTGCTGCTATGGAGAAGAGAAATGGACAGCTTCAAAAATTATGCTTCTTTGGCCGAATATGAGTAGCCTCCACATGAATTGGCTGCTGGAATTTATGAGGCACTCTTTGGCCATTGCTCTCCACGAAATTGGCCCTTGGAGAAGCTCAAAACAGCAGCTAGAAGTCCATTGAGCTGCACGAAAAGTCAGCTGGAAACACAAGGCAGCTGCACTTTAAATGCCGTCCATGCATGTGCCCAAATACATGCTCCTTCTTTATGAGCTTTCTTTGCCATTAAGCTAGCTGAAAAACATCAAATAAATGTGGTTAAGACAAGTTTAATACTCATGAAATCAGCAGCTGGACATATTAAAATTCTGCACATTAATTCGGCTAAGACAAATTAATTAGCAGCCACTAATAAATTTGTCTTAGTCAAGACACATTAAAACTTTGTAATTAAACTAAACACATTTAATTTATGACTTAATATGGACATATTAAAGGCATGTACTAATATAAAACATATTTAATAAGCTGAATTAAAAAATGACCAGATTAAGACACATTTATTTAATTAAATGATTTGAGCTGATTCTAAACTAACACAACTAATTAAATTTATTAAAAATAAATTTAATCAGCTCCTTGAACTAATTAAGTGCCGAATTGAGCTAAATTGAGCTGACACAAGCTAAAATCAGCTTGTAGGAAATTGCGAATCAAGCTAGTTGAGCTGGGCGTTTTATGGGCAATCAACCCATCACTCCACAATCGAGCAATATAGCTTGCTACAGCATCTTGGAACTTCTTGGCACGTGCTCGAGTAATTGGCCCCAAAGGCAACTCCATGGATTCGACACCTATCTTCATGGGCGAGCTCATATCATTCTCTAGTTGGATCGTATCACGACCGGGAATCAATTACGACTCGTCATTACATCCGAAATGAGCTCGTATTAGTTGGTATCAGAGCTAGTTAAATTAGGTACATAATCGTGCTTGAAAAATAAGTTCGAAAAAAAAATTCAAAAGAAAAAAATTCGATTATAGAGAAATATAAGAGAAAGAATATCTATACGAAATTAAAAAAATTGTATTTGAAACAAAAGTATTTCGAATATATAAAAAATTGTAAGTTTTGATTATTGTTCGAACAATTGATTCTCTTTTCAAGAAGTGGACCGTTCTATACGCCCCATCTTCAAACCAAATTTGCTTTCGTTCGAGCTTACCCTAAACCACATCATATTCCCTTGTATTAGCCCTTTGAAGCCGACCCACAAGTTGTGGATAAGTCTAAGGTAGCTTTTAAGAATATCGAGAGTTGGATTTGAGAGGTAAAAGGAACGAGAGATTACATCAAGCTAAAAGCTAAAAATTGAGTAAAACACGAGTAGAGTGTTTATTCTTTTCTTGTGAGAGACTTGTAAGGTTTTGTGGTAAGGATATTTTCTTATTTTAATATCATGTCAAGGAGTCCTAAACGTCGAGCCGCAAGTGGAGGAGCTTCAAATGCTGTTGGTGGACGAGTAAACCTTCAATCAAGAAGAAATGTTATCGGAGGTGGAGTGCCCGATCTTCAAGTACAAGCAATTGCACGAGAAATCTCCTGATTGTTCCAACCCCAATTCGATTCCCTCAATGAATAAATGGAACAAATGGGGGAACGCAGTCAACGTGCGAACACCCCCTGATCCCAAAAAGAGAGTAAGAATGTCCTTGGCAACATGCAAATGACTTATACGAACTAAGCGAAGTAGAAAGTGAACAAGCTTCGCGACAAAGCAAAAGGAGACGTGGCCAACGAGCATAGGGACAAAGAGATTGAGAGCGGCCTGATGATGATTTAAAGAACATTAAGATGGCGATTCCTGCTTTCCAAGGAAGGTCGGATCCTGAAGCCTATCTTGAATGGGAGAAGTGATACGCCCTCTCCTCGAGATCGAATTGAGTCGTAAAGATCGCCCGATCGTGAATTAGGAGTAAATTGAGGCTTTACAAAATAGGCTAGAAGAAAGAGGTTTATTTAGGCTCAAAAGGGTTTTGTTGGTTTAGGAAATGAATTAGAAAACAATGGAAGCAATTTGGCTAAGGATTCGAAAGCCGAACTAACACAATAGGAATGTGTTAACCCGTAACTTAGGAGAATGCTTAGGTTGGTAAGGTTGGATGGAAGGTTTGTTAAATGGAAAGAAACTTCGACCCACTATCAATGGTGATAGGAACCTTAGTATGAATCGAACGCCACACTTTTGGGATTAAAGTGATAAGTTTGGGAAGAAACAAAAACAAGTTTGACGCCACAAAGATGTTTGATAAGTCTCACGAGTTTTTGGAGAATAACGAGAGTTGAAAACAACCTCACAATTTAGCAAAGCTATCAAATTGTTCATTACCCTCAAAATGTGAATTACATGACCTATTTATAGCTTGACTAAGGTAGCCGAATAGCCTATCTAATCAGATCCTTATGCCTTAAGTTTCTTGAGGAAACTTCCTAGAAATTTCCTAGTTACATTCATGTGATGAAATTCTGAAAATTAACCTTCTAGAAAAAGATGATTTGGCTGGCCCCTTTAATGGAGAAAATTCACATTCGGTTAATGTTTTAAAAGAGCTTAATTGCTGCTATGGAGAAGAGAAATGGACAGCTTCAAAAATTATGCTTCTTTGGCCGAATATGAATAGCCTCCACATGAATTGGCTGCTGGAATTTATGAGGCACTCTTTGGCCATTCCTCTCCACGAAATTGGCCCTTGGAGAAGCTCAAAAACAGCAGCTAGAAGTCCATTGAGCTACACGAAAAGTCAGCTGGAAACACAAGGCAGCTGCACTTTAAATGCCGTCCATGCATGTGCCCAAATACATGCTCCTTCTTTATGAGCTTTCTCTGCCATTAAGCTAGCTGAAAAAAACATCAAATAAATGTAATTAGGACAAGTTTAATACTCATGAAATCAGTAGCTGGACATATTAAAATTCTGCACATTAATTCGGCTAAGACAAATTAATTAGCAGCCACTAATAAATTTGTCTTAGTCAAGACACATTAAAACTTTGTAATTAAACTAAACACATTTAATTTATGACTTAATATGGACATATTAAAGGCATGTACTAATATAAAACATATTTAATAAGCTGAATTAAAAAATGTCCAGATTAAGACACATTTATTTAATTAAATGATTTGAGCTGATTCTAAACTAACACAACTAATTAAATTTATTAAAAATAAATTTAATCAGCTCGTTGAACTAATTAAGTGCCGAATTGAGCTAAATTGAGCTGACACAAGCTAAAATCAGCTTGTAGGAAATTGCGAATCAAGCTAGTTGAGCTGGGCGTTTTATGGGCAATCAACCCATCACTCCACAATCGAGCAATATAGCTTGCTACAGCATATTGGAACTTCTTGGCACGTGCTCGAGTAATTGGCCCCAAAGGCAACTCCATGGCTTCGGCACCTATCTTCATGGGCGAGCTCATATCATCCTCCCTCTCTTCGAAGCGATTCATCCTCGAATCGCCACCTACATCAAAAGGAGAAAGGTCAGCAACGTTAAAACTTGCACTCACTGCATACTCACCCGGTAGGTCAATCTTGTAGACGTTGTCATTGATCCGTTCCAATACTTGAAAAGGGCCATCACCCCTTGATTGAAGCTTTGATTTCCTTTGATCGGGAAACCGTTCTTTCCGCATGTGGATCCAAACCCAGTCACCGGGTTCGAACACGACTCGTTTGCGCCCTTTATTTGCCCCTCGAACATATTGTTCGGTTCTCCTCTCAATATTATCCTTAACATTTTTGTGCAATTGTTTAACAAATTCGGCCTTCTTTTTGCCATCTACATGTACTAATTCATTAGAAGGCATAGGAATCAAATCAAGAGGAGTAATGGGATTAAAACCGTATACTACCTCAAAAGGAGAAAATTTCGTAGCAGAATGAACGGTTCGATTGTATGCAAACTCCACATGAGGTAAGCAATCTTCCCACATCTTCAAATTCTTTTTCAAAATAGCTCGAAGCAAAGTTGATAGCACATGGTTGACTACTTCGGTTTGGCCATCCGTTTGAGGGTGGCATGTCGTCGAAAATAGAAGTTTGGTGCCCAATTTCCCCCACAGCGTCCTCCAAAAATGACTTAGAAACTTTGTGTCGCGATCAGAGACAATGGTTCGAGGGATCCCATGCAACCTAACAACTTCCTTGAAAAACAGACTAGCAACGTTAGTAGCATCATCAGTTTTATTACAAGGTATAAAATGGGCCATTTTTGAAAAACGGTCTACAACAACAAATATTGAATCTCTCCCTCTTTTGGTTCTTGGAAGGCCCAGAACGAAGTCCATTGAAATGTCTACCCACGGAGCATCAGGAATAGGCAACGGGGTGTATAATCCATGCGGTTTGATTCGTGACTTTGCCTTCTTACAAGTGATGCAACGATCACATTTCCTTATTATGTCACGTTTCATTTTGGGCCAATAGAAATGTTCATGCAATATTGCTAAAGTTTTAGCAATTCCGAAGTGGCCCATAAGTCCTCCGCTATGAGCTTCTTCTACAAGGACGTTTCTCACAGAACTTTGAGGCACACAAAGCTTGCCTTCACGAAATAAATAACCCTCATGCTGAAAATACTTTTCACAAGCACCATGCGAACAAGACTCATAAATTTCACCAAAGTCAGCATCAGATTTATAAAGATCTTTGATAAATTCGAAACCAAGCAATTTAGAATTCATTAAATTAACAAGTGCGTACCTTCGTGATAGGGCATCGGCTACAACATTTTCCTTACCCTTTTTATACTTGATCACGTACGGAAACGACTCCAAATACTCCACCCACTTGGCATGACGTTTATTAAGCTTGGTTTGTCCCTTCAAATGCTTTAGAGCCTCGTGGTCCGAATGAATTACGAATTCCTTCGGCCATAAATAGTGTTGCCATGTTTCGAGAGCTCGGACCAATGCATATAGTTCCTTATCATACGTTGGATAATTCAACGTAGCTCCGTTAAGCTTTTCACTAAAGTATGCAATAGGCCGTCCATCTTGCATCAAAGCAGCGCCAATGCCGATACCTGAAGCATCACACTCTATCTCGAATGTTTTGTTAAAATCAGGTAAAGACAACAATGGTACATTAGTTAGACATTCTTTAAGCTTATTAAAAGAATTTTCTTGTTCATCAGTCCACACAAAAGGAGAATTTTTCTTAATTATACCTGTCAAGGGGCAGCTACAGAACTAAAATTAGGCACAAACCTTCGATAGAAGCTTGCCAACCCGTGAAAACTCCTCACTTGGCTGATGTTCGTTGGACGCGGCCATTCGTTGATCGCCTTGACCTTTTCTTGGTCAACTTCTAATCCACGAGCACTTACCACAAAGCCTAGAAAAACAACTTCATTAGTGCAAAAAGAACATTTCTTTAAATTGGCATAAAGTACCTCTTTTCGTAAGACTTCAAGCACGGCACGTAGATGTTGAATATGATCTTCCAATCTCTTGCTATAGACTAAAATATCATCAAAATACACAACACAGAATTTTCCAATGAACGAACGTAAAACATAATTCATGAGACGCATGAAAGTACTCGGAGCGTTGGTAAGTCCAAATGGCATTACCAACCATTCATACAAACCATATTTAGTTTTGAACGCAGTTTTCCATTCGTCTCCCTCCCGCATTCTAATTTGATGATACCTACTTTTTAAATCGATCTTCGAAAACAATTGGGCTCCACTAAGTTCATCAAGCATGTCGTCGAGGCGGGGAATAGGATGGCGATATTTTATTGTGATTTTGTTGATAGCGCGGCAATCAACGCACATTCGCCAGGATCCATCCTTTTTAGGAACCAACAATACCGGAACCGCGCACAGACTTAAGATTTCACGGATGTAGCCCTTCTCCATTAATTCGGCTACTTGCTTTTGTAATTCCTTCGTTTCCTCAGGATTACTTCTATATGCTGGCCTATTTGGAATTGCAGCACCGGGTACAAAATCGATTTGGTGCTCGATTCCTCGAATGGGAGGTAGGCCATTTGGCACTTCTTCAGGAAAAACATCTCCGAATTCCTGCAACAAAGAAATGATAGGAGTAGGCAAAGTATTGTCAAGTTCGTTAGTTTCCAATAAACACTCTTTATACATAAGTACGAAGATAGGTTGCCTTGCCAACACCAATTTTCGAATCTCTCTTTTTCTAGCAAAAACACTTATTTTTTTATTTTCACACTCTTGCTCTTTTTCTTTTGTCACTCTTGTTTTTATCTCACCTCCTCATTCTTTTCTTTCTTTTTCTTTTCACTCTTTTTGTTTTTCTATTTTTCTTTTTCTCGATCAATAGCTTGCTTCATCTTGAGTTGGTCTTCATGCACTTGCTTCGGTGTGAGAGGAGATAATGTAACATTCCTTCCAAGGTGCTTAAATGAATATCGGTTTGTATAGCCGTCGTGGACTACTCACCGGTCAAATTGCCAAGGACGCCCCAATAGCAAATGTCTCGCGTGCATTGGTACGACATCACAAACCACCTCATCTTGCTACTTGCCTATGGAAAATGCCACCCTTGCTTGCTTCGTCACCTTGAGTTCGCCTCCGTCATTTAGCCATTGTAACTTGTAAGGAGTTGGATGCTTTGTGGTGGCTAAACCAAGTTTTTCAACCAGCAAAGAACTTGCGACATTGGTGCAACTACCTCCGTCAATAATTAAACTACACACCTTACCTTGAACATGGAAACGAGTGTGAAAGATGTTGTCTCGTTGTTGTTCTTCCTCGGCTACTTGGATATTCAAGCTCCTTTTGACAACAAGTAATTCTCCTTCAATGGGCAGCTCGATCTCTTCACCTTCCTCCATGGGAATTTCAGGCTCCTCCTCTTGTTCATCTTCGGACTCAATCTCGCCATTTGAACGAACCACCATCACTCATCGATTAGGACATTGATTCGCAATGTGGCCTCTTACTTGACACTTGAAACACTTGATATCGCGAGAACGATTCGAGACAGCCTCGTTTTTATTTTTTCTAGCATCGGCACTTACTTGATTGGGTTTGGCAGCAACGAAAGGCTCCTTAGGCCGATTGGGAGCTTTGCTAGTCCCTTGAGTCCACTTGTTGGTAGAAGCCGTTGGATATGTCCGCATGGGTCCTTTCCGTTTCAATTGTTTTTCAACTTTTATTTCCATATGCACCATGTCCATAACTTCTACATAGTGTTGAAGCTCGACGATATTTGCAATATCCCGATTTAGGTCGGCTAAAAATCTCGCCATTGTTGCTTCACGATCCTCCTCCACGTCGGCTCTTATCATAGCGATTTCCATGTCTTTATAGTAGTCCTCGACAGTTCGGTTGCCTTGTGTGAGATTTTGCAATCGTTGGTACAACTCCCGATGGTAATAGGAGGGAACAAAACGCTTGCGCATAACGGCCTTCATTTTGGCCCACGTAGAGATAGGCCTCTCCCCATTCCTCCTTCGGCTAGTCACCAATTGATCCCACCACACGATCGCATAATCCGAGAATTCAATGGCAGCGAGCTTTACCTTTTTATTTTTCGAATAGTTATGGCACTCAAAGACGAGTTCCATTTTCTTTTCCCACTCCAAGTAAGATTCGGGATCATTCTTCCCTTGAAACGGCGGAATAGACATCTTAATATTTTTGAGATTGTCATCTGAACGGTCTCGATTTCTTGGGACTCGATTTCGTTGGAACCGTTGAGGGTTTCCTTGTTCTGATAAGTGATCACCTTCAGATTCTTCTTCATCATGGTTTTCAATTGGTTGCTCTCGTCCTCGCCTTGCATCTTCCGGAGTCACTTCGCGTTGCCTTCGGGTTTCGACTCGATATAGGCGGTCTTCGATTGGTTCAAGCTTGCGATCAAACATTCGCTCCATTTCTTGCATAATGGCTTGCAAAGTGAGGTCCGACACTCCCCTTCCAACGTTTCTTATTTGACGAAATCCACCTCCCTCATTTGGATTCCTTTCCGGGCTCCGTGACATTTTTTTTAAAAAAAAAAGTTCTTTAAAGAATCACAACAAGAACTCACCAATCACTCACAAGAATAAACCCTCACTTTGGCTTTTCTACTCTTTAATAGTCTCACTAATTTCTCTTGCCTTTTACCACTCAATTTTCACTTCCCAAAATTCTCCACAAACTAAGTTTGACAAATCAAAATCGTTTGGGGTCGGCTTACAAAATAGATGTGGCTTGGTAGGGTAATATTTTAGGATCGGGTAGGCTAACAATCAAAGAAAATAGAAGGAAATTAGTATGGCTGTATAGATGTGGTCCTTCGGGCAGCAAGCAATGCTTTTACAAGCTCAAAATGAATTTTAATCACTTCTTTTTTTTTAATTCCGAATTTTTTTTAATACTGAATACACAAAGAAAAAGAAAAAGGAAAAAAAATAAATTGAATACAAACTTTTTTTTTCAAATTTTTTTTTACAATCTCGTAATACCGAAGACGACGATTCTTACTCCAATTCAGCTAGCTCTGATACCAACTTGATACGCCCTCTCCTCGAGATCGAATTGAGTCGTAAAGATCGCCCGATCGTGAATTAGGAGTAAATTGAGGCTTTACAAAATAGGCTAGAAGAAAGAGGTTTATTTAGGCTCAAAAGGGTTTTGTTGGTTTAGGAAATGAATTAGAAAACAATGGAAGCAATTTGGCTAAGGATTCGAAAGCCGAACTAACACAATAGGAATGTGTTAACCCGTAACTTAGGAGAATGCTTAGGTTGGTAAGGTTGGATGGAAGGTTTGTTAAATGGAAAGAAACTTCGACCCACTATCAATGGTGATAGGAACCTTAGTATGAATCGAACGCCACACTTTTGGGATTAAAGTGATAAGTTCGGGAAGAAACAAAAACAAGTTTGACGCCACAAAGATGTTTGATAAGTCTCACGAGTTTTTGGAGAATAACGAGAGTTGAAAACAACCTCACAATTTAGCAAAGCTATCAAATTGTTCATTACCCTCAAAATGTGAATTACATGACCTATTTATAGCTTGACTAAGGCAGCCGAATAGCCTATCTAATCAGATCCTTATGCCTTAAGTTTCTTGAGGAAACTTCCTAGAAATTTCCTAGTTACATTCATGTGATGAAATTCTGAAAATTAACCTTCTAGAAAAAGATGATTCGGCTGGCCCCTTTAATGGAGAAAATTCACATTCGGTTAATGTTTTAAAAGAGCTTAATTGCTGCTATGGAGAAGAGAAATGGACAGCTTCAAAAATTATGCTTCTTTGGCCGAATATGAATAGCCTCCACATGAATTGGCTGCTGGAATTTATGAGGCACTCTTTGGCCATTGCTCTCCACGAAATTGGCCCTTGGAGAAGCTCAAAAACAGCAGCTAGAAGTCCATTGAGCTGCACGAAAAGTCAGCTGGAAACACAAGGCAGCTGCACTTTAAATGCCGTCCATGCATGTGCCCAAATACATGCTCCTTCTTTATGAGCTTTCTTTGCCATTAAGCTAGCTGAAAAAAACATCAAATAAATGTGATTAGGACAAGTTTAATACTCATGAAATCAGCAGCTGGACATATTAAAATTCTGCACATTAATTCGGCTAAGACAAATTAATTAGCAGCCACTAATAAATTTGTCTTAGTCAAGACACATTAAAACTTTGTAATTAAACTAAACACATTTAATTTATGACTTAATATGGACATATTAAAGGCATGTACTAATATAAAACATATTTAATAAGCTGAATTAAAAAATGTCCAGATTAAGACACATTTATTTAATTAAATGATTTGAGCTGATTCTAAACTAACACAACTAATTAAATTTATTAAAAATAAATTTAATCAGCTCCTTGAACTAATTAAGTGCCGAATTGAGCTAAATTGAGCTGACACAAGCTAAAATCAGCTTGTAGGAAATTGCGAATCAAGCTAGTTGAGCTGGGCGTTTTATGGGCAATCAACCCATCACTCCACAATCGAGCAATATAGCTTGCTACAGCATATTGGAACTTCTTGGCACGTGCTCGAGTAATTGGCCCCAAAGGCAACTCCATGGATTCGGCACCTATCTTCATGGGCGAGCTCATATCAAGAAGAAGGTTGAATTAGTCTTCCAGTGTCATAATTACTCGGAGAGCAAGAAGTTTAAACTAGCTGCTATAGAATTTTTCAACTATGCTATTATATGGTGGGATCAACTCACTTTGAGTTGACGACGTAATGGTGAACGTCCCGTGTCTACATGGGCGAAAATGAAGGCAATAATGAGGAAGTGATTTATTCCAGCTTACTACCACCGGGAGTTGTATCAAAAACTACAAAGTTTAACTCAATGCCAATGATGTGTGGAGGATTATTACAAGGAAATGGAAGTGGCCATGATCCACGCTGATGTAGAGGAAGATCGAGAAGCCACCATGGCACGATTTCTCACCGGCCTTAATCGTGATATTGTAAATATTGTAGAACTACACCACTACGTCGAGGTCATTGATATTATCCATATGGCCATAAAGGTTGAAAAATAACTAAAGAGAAAAGGTACGTCACGAACTTTCCCTAATACTTCTTCAACGTCTAGGTGGGGGCAAGGTACCAACAAACGTGACATACCAAGCCGAAACAAAGAAGTGAGTGGTGCAATGAAGTTCAACAAACCAAATGTTGAAACCAGTAAGGGAAAGATGGAAGCCCAACCAAGTAGATCTCGAGACATAAAGTGCTTCAAATGCCTTGGAAGGGGCCACATCGCGAGCCAATGTCTGAATCGGAATGCGATGTTTGTTCGAGACGATGGAGAGATTGAATCTGAAAGTGAACAAGAGAATGAGGCCATTCAACAATTCGAAGATGAAGAAGAAGTAGAACAAGCCGAAAATGGAGAAATTTTAGCTGTGAAAAGAAGCCTTACTTTGCAAGGCATTGAAAATGAACAACAACGCGAAAATATCTTCCATACACGATGTCAAGTGCAAGGTACGATTTGTTGTGTTATAATCGATGGAGGAAGTTGTACGAACGTGGCTAGTACGTTGTGATGTGACCACGCCCCAAGCCCCATCAAGTCCTCGTCTTGATTCCCTCGAGCTTCCAAAGGGACCAATGACCCGAGCTAGGTCCAAGCGATTTCATGAAGTTGTTTCAGCTTTGTTGTTCAAGTTTTGGAAGGAGAATCAGCTTGTTGAAGATGAGGAAGCTCGATCCAACTCCTTGAAGAAACCATGCACCTTAGTGCAAGCTAATTTCAGCTCCATTTTAGCTTTTGTAGCTCGTTTCAACTCCGACCAGCTCAATTGAGCTCATTTCAGCTCAATCGAGCTCAATTTAGCTACAATTCAGCTCATTATTTTATTGGTTGAATAATTAAAGTATTTTATTAACTTAGTTTAAGTTATTACAGCTCATAATTATGTTTTGATTTATTTCATGTTTTTAAAGTTGTCTTAGCCGAATTTAATATGTTTAGCTTAAGACTTTATTAAATTTGTCTATTTTAAATTTATGTGTTAATTAATATATCTATTTTTAATTAATTTGTTCATGTTTCATGTAGGTACAGCCGAATGTGGAGATTCATTCAAGCTAGGTGCATGAACGTCTACTTACAATGCATGATGTGGGAACACAATTAAAGATGATTCATGAATGGGCTGGTTCAATGAACGTAAGGATGATGCATGAATGATTTAATACAATGAATGGAAGAATGCATGAATATTCACTTACATGCATCGGTTGCTGTCCATTGATCTCCTAAGTACCTATTCGGCCAAAAGGCATCTCTTGGAGTGTCCATTCACACCTTGGCCGAACCTAGACATGTCCATTGCTCTCCCATACATTCACCAAGCCTTCAAGTTTATTTCCTTAGCCATGAAGCTGCCTATTGAAGTACCATTCAGCCGAATTTGGACATAGCCTTTAAAGATACATTTCTAGATTAGTTTAATTCAATTAAAGCCGAATTTACTTAGTCTATTTGGCTATCTAATGTAATCTATAAATAGTTCTTTTCTCTTTGTAAAAAGGTGACAGAATTTGATTATTGAAAACTTGATTGTGAGGTTTCCTCCTATCCTATTTCGTACGAGTCTCGTTCTGACTTATCTAGCTTGCTAGTGGCGTCAACCCAACTTCTTGAACTTATCACCATCCTGGTGTGGCGTTCATCCACCTTTTTAAATGATGTGATCTGGCTCGGTTGATTGAGTCGATTCACTTGATTGCCCGATCGTCGACGAGGAATAGTTGAGTTATCGGAAATAGGATGAAATAAGGCTAAAGATGCGGAAGCTTTCTAAGGTGATGGTAAATTTATAAGGGTAGTAGGCTCGATTTAAGTATAAAATAAGAAAAATGGAAGTTGATAAATGAAGGCTCGGTTTTGTAAAAAGATATTATAGTTGGGTAAAATCTAGGATAGTCGGTGGAATGGATAAATGAGCTTAAACACCAGAAACGATTCAACACTAAAAGTGTCACCCCGATTTCTATTCAGTCAAGGTGGGATTGCGGAATTGTAGAAGGTTGAACGCCACACCAAAGCAAGGTGATAAGTTCAAAAGAGAACGATAGACGCCACTAGCACGCTAGATAAGTCAGATCGAAACTCGTACGAATTTAGAGAAGAGAAAACTCACTCTTTGAACAAAGTTCATTCAAATGATCAAAAGTCAAAAGTCCTTTACAAATGAAATCAACAAACTATTTATACTAGTTTCTTATGCTAACCGAATAATCCATTCATGAACTTAATGATTAAGTAATGAACCTAAATTAAGACATGAACCTTCCAGAAAAATGACCAATGGTGTCCTTGTCCATGTTCGGCCGAATGGGAAATGAATGGGCAGCTTCATGTATGAGCAAACTTTGGAAGCCAATGGGGTTGTCTAGGTTCGGCCATGGGATGCATGAAACTCCCAAAGGGTGTCTCTTGGCCGAATAGGTGCTTAGGAAACTCCAAGGGTCCTCCCACATGCATCGATTGTACATGGAACTTGGAAGGGGCCTTGAACCTAGCCATACATGCACTTGCATTGATTACCCCCCATTCATGCATGTGTGCCGTCCAAGGGAGATGCACCTTTCAATATGCATTAACCTTCCATGTACATGAATGTATGTCCTCCAAACATTGAACCGGTCCATGCATGTATCCTCCCGTTCAATTAACTTTCCCATGGACCTTGCATTAAATGCCATGAATGTATCTTCCAAATTTGGCTAACCTACAAAAGTAAATAACATAATTAAATAACACACAACTATTCATATAATTATAATTTAAAATAATAACTAAATAACTTAATATCACTAACTAAATTTGAACACAATAATTATAAGTCAACTTATAATAAATTCAGCTAGCTCAAAAAAATAGTCAAAACACTCAATGAGTTGAAATTGAGCTAGGGGTTTCGGCATGAGCTGTAGCAAACTTAATTATAAACTAAATTAAGACTTAGTTTATTGAAAGAAAGAAAGAAGGAGCTGAAAGTAAGCTCGGTTGAGCTCAAACGAGCTGAAACAAGCTCAAATGAGCTGAGTTGAGCTGGACGGTCTCGAGGAGCTAGAAATGAGCTAGGATCAGCTTGCCAACAATGCACGGGTCCTTTGGATAGTTGCTTCAAGCTGATTTTGTGAGCTTTTGGCCCTTGTTTCGAACCAAGGTTTTGCATTAGAAGCTAAAATAGCTTCTAGGAAATGTTTAGCATAAGCTTGAGTTATAGGTCCTTTAGGCAGCTCGTTTAGATCTTGGTTTGCACTCGAGGATGCCCCGGGCGTGCTCACATCTTTCCCTCCCTCTTTAAAGCGATTTGTCCCCAAATCGGGCCATTTTCTCAAAAAAAAAATTTACATCGTCACCAGCCCTTTTGTCGATGGAATTGGCATAGTTGCTCCCAAAAACCTGCAATTCAGACATGCCTTGAGTAGGACACAATTTATGTTTATACCCTCCCTCTTTAGGAGGGAACCACTTCGAAGTGTCACCTACACAAAAATTAAATAGATTAGTGACACCATGGTTTATAAGTTCAAAAGGTCTTCTTAAGATCTTATGCAAAAATTGAACAAATGAACCAATGCCGGGATCAAAAGTGAAAGTTGATTTTACCTTTCCGCAATGAGTTAAGAATTTCTTCGTTGGAGATATACCAAAAACAAGAAGCATTCAGGAATTATAATTTTGGACAACAAAAATCCATGACTTAAAAACTTTGAACAATGATGTAGAGCCGAAGCTTCGATTTAGCGTTTGCAACTTGTCATAGTTCAACAAATTCGTTTTCAAATTTAAAGTCATAACATCAAGCAAGCACAAATGGTTCACACATCTATTCACACATAGCGATAAAATTCGGAAAAGATGAGAAGATTCAACATATTTATTCCAAACAAAATTAGAGTACTCACCTTTATTTATCAACAACTTAAGATAACTTGCTCCGGGCTTAAACACACGGTTTTGGTCATTCTTTGTTAAAAACAGCAAAGGCTTTTTCAAACATGCAAAATTTATACAACAAGGCAGATTTGAGATACCATCTTCAACTTTAAGTGCACTAACCATTTTACATGTCATCCTCGTATCAAACAAACAAATCAAAGACATGCATGTTTTCAAGCATTCATGCATCTCAAATCTCATACGTACATTCTTGTTTAGACAAAGTAGTTTCTCATAAAAGATCAATGAGTGCACATTTTTACTCAAATCAAGCAGATGGAAAGGCTTATATGTTTTCTTATCTTGCAAATGCCGAATATTTATTATTTCAATAACAAACTCATCAGCATCACAATTTCCAAAAACATTATTCTTCTTGCCATCATTCCACGCAAATATGATATCATCAATCAAAGAATGGCAAGTAACCATATCAAAATTCAGATCATTTTTAAAGACCAAATCATCAACAGTGTGTCCATCAGTAATCGAGTAAGGCAGAAGTGCTTTAAAATTTTCAACATTCATACCTTGCTTACCTTTTGGCATAGGCGAACTAGGATCGTTGAGAACATTACCTTTTTCAGCCAAAATGAACCTTCTCTCCCTCGAGAGGTGTTGGAGTTGAAAATTATCGTCACTTGGCCTTCCGAAGACCTGAAAAGAGGAAACAAAACAAGACAAATTCTCATGTGGTTTAGTAAACAGATTCCTCACTTTTTCTTGCTCTTTTGCCTCCTTTTCTCTCGTTTGTTTTTCTAACTCATTGTCTTTTCTTTCTTTTTCAATTTTCTCTTTTTCCTCACACTTTTGTTCAATCTCAATTTCTTTTTCGATTTCTTTCTCTTTTTCACATCCTTTTTCAATCTCAATTTCTTTTTCCATGACACTCGTTTCTTTTACACTCTCGTTTCTTTCTTCAATCTCACTCTCTTTTTCAATTTCTTTTTCTTTTTCTTTCATTTCTTTTTTTCGTCTCTCGATTTCATTCCATATATGCTCATTTTCTCTCATCAACATTTCTTGTCTTTCTTTTCTTTTGATCTCTTTTTGCTTTTCGTCTTCTTCTTTTCTCGCTTGCTTTTTACAAGAGGTTACAAAAGATTTAGGAGAAAAATCATTTTGTTCAAAAGAAGAAAAATCATTTACATATGATTCACGAACAATCCTTCGTGAAGATCTCTCCATGGCTATTTTCTTTGGAGCTCTTGAAGAGGTGTATCTTTCATCTCGCACGTCTTCTCGGTAGGATTCAAAATCAAAATCGGCTTCTCTTCATCTTGAATTCCTTGATGAAAAAGAATCTCGATCGTAATCTCTTCTTGAGTAGTCGTTGGATGTGTATCTCCATGATGCTCTCGAATCCACTTTTTGACTTGATGACATTCGTGCCCGTTGGTCTCTTTTCTCCACTCGGTTCAAACGTCTTTTTAATGGGCTTAGTTTTTCCTCCAAAATTCGGCCCATCTCGTTCACCAAGTATTGAAATTCATCAGTAGAGAATTCTTCTTGAGACATGATTTAATTACTAAAAAAATGATTAAAACAAAACAAAAATTAAATAACTCACCACAAAAAATCTCACGTTTCACTCGCACTCGTGTTTAGACTCAATTTTCTTTGGCTTTTTCTTTTAATGTATTTCACTCTTGCCTTTTACCACTCGACTCACTCTCATGAATTCGTATTTTGTTTCAAGAAGACTTATTGCAGCTTAGAGGGTCGGCTTCGAATGGGTTACAAGGGATAACGTCGGGTGTAGGTAGGCTAAACAAAGAAAATAAAAATCAAAGTATGTGTGGCGTTTTGGGGGGGGGTAGAGGGAATGGTAGAATGAATGGATGCTCGGAAGCAACAAGAAATAATAACAAAATAAAACTCACAAGACTTTTCACTTTTTTTTATATACTTCGATTTTTTTTTTGAATTTTTTTTTTGAATTTTTTTTTCAAATTTCCTCTTCTCTTTTTTTTTTGATTTTTTTTCAATTACAATAGTAAACAAAATACAAGGAAGAGAAAAAAAATTAAATTCCAACTCAATTTTTTTTGATTTTTTTTGACTTTTTTTTACGTTACGAACCTATTCCGAGCTTGATACGAACATCGGTACTCCTCGTTTTAGTAGCTCTGATACCAAATGATGTGATCCGGCTCGGTTGATTGAGTCGATTCACTTGATTGCCCGATCGTCGACGAGGAATAGTTGAGTTATCGGAAATAGGATGAAATAAGGCTAAAGATGCGGAAGCTTTCTAAGGTGATGGTAAATTTATAAGGGTAGTAGGCTCGATTTAAGTATAAAAATAAGAAAAATGGAAGTTGATAAATGAAGGCTCGATTTTGTAAAAAGATATTATAGTTGGGTAAAATCTAGGATAGTCGGTGGAATGGATAAATGAGCTTAAACACCAGAAACGATTCAACACTAAAAGTGTCACCCTGATTTCTATTCGGTCAAGGTGGGATTGCGGAATTGTAGAAGGTTGAACGCCACACCAAAGCAAGGTGATAAGTTCAAAAGAGAACGATAGACGCCACTAGCACGCTAGATAAGTCAGATCAAAACTCGTACGAATTTAGAGAGGAGAAAACTCACTCTTTGAACAAAGTTCATTCAAATGATCAAAAGTCAAAAGTCCTTTACAAATGAAATCAACAAACTATTTATACTAGTTTCTTATGCTAACCGAATAATCCATTCATTAACTTAATGATTAAGTAATGAACCTAAATTAAGACATGAACCTTCCAGAAAAATGACCAATGGTGTCCTTGTCCATGTTCGACCGAATGGGAAATGAATGGGCAGCTTCATGTATGAGCAAACTTTGGAAGCCAATGGGATTGTCTAGGTTCGGCCATGGGATGCATGAAACTCCCAAAGGGTGTCTCTTAGCCGAATAGGTGCTTAGGAAACTCCAAGGGTCCTCCCACATGCATCGATTGTACATGGAACTTGGAAGGGGCCTTGAACCTAGCCATACATGCACTTGCATTGATTACCACCCATTCATGCATGTGTGCCGTCCAAGGGAGATGCACCTTTCAATATGCATTAACCTTCCATGTACATGAATGTATGTCCTCCAAACATTGAACCGGTCCATGCATGTATCTTCCCGTTCAATTAACTTTCCCATGGACCTTGCATTAAATGCCATGAATGTATCTTCCAAATTCGGCTAACCTACAAAAGTAAATAACATAATTAAATAACACACAACTATTCATATAATTATAATTTAAAATAATAACTAAATAACTTAATATCACTAACTAAATTTGAACACAATAATTATAAGTCAACTTATAATAAATTCAGCTAGCTCAAAAAAATAGTCAAAACACTCAATGAGTTGAAATTGAGCTAGGGGTTTCGGCATGAGCTGTAGCAAACTTAATTATAAACTAAATTAAGACTTAGTTTATTGAAAGAAAGAAAGAAGGAGCTGAAAGTAAGCTCGGTTGAGCTCAAACGAGCTGAAACAAGCTCAAATGAGCTGAGTTGAGCTGGACGGTCTCGAGGAGCTAGAAATGAGCTAGGATCAGCTTGCCAACAATGCACGGGTCCTTTGGATAGTTGCTTCAAGCTGATTTTGTGAGCTTTGGCCCTTGTTTCGAACCAAGGTTTTGCATTAGAAGCTAAAATAGCTTCTAGGAAATGTTTAGCATAAGCTTGAGTTATAGGTCCTTTAGGCAGCTCGTTTAGATCTTGGTTTGCACTCGAGGATGCCCCAGGCGTGCTCACATCATTATACCTTTGGTTCCTACCTCTCTATAGGTAACGGGTCAAGGTCCATCTTCGACTTCCATTAAACCCACCTTAAGCAATATAAGTCTCGGGGCAATACTTTACATGGTATTGAATCGTTCTTCGCTTGAGTTCAATTTCAATTCCATTTTATCTATCTACTTAAACTTTATTTTCTTTGTTAAACCGAACCTATCCATTCTCCAAACCAAGCCATTTTTGAACCCTTTTAATTACTTCCGCTTAAAACAACTCCATAAAGTTATCTCCATTCGACATCAACCAATACTTCTCGTTGACGATCGGGCAACTTAAGTGAACTCGACTCCATCAACCGAGCCAGATCACATCACGTTGATGGTAGAGAAACTCGGATTGGCCACCACCAAACATCCCCATCCGTATAAGCTCCAATGGCTTAACAATGGTGGAGAACTCAAGGTAACAAAGCAAGTGCTTATTTCATTTTCAATCGAAAAGTATCAAGATGAAGTGATGTGTGACGTTGTACCGATGCATGCTGGGCATCTCCTTCTTGGACGGCCTTGGCAATTTGACAAATGTGCGATTCATGACAGATACACAAACCAATTTACCTTTAAACATTTGGGATGAACGGTGACGTTAGCTTCACTAACACCCAAACAAGTTTATGAAGATCAGCTCAAAATGAGGAGTTCTATTGAAAAATCAAAAGAAAATGAGTGAGAGAAAAAAAATGGAAAGAATAAAGAAAAGAGTGTAGAAAAGAAGAAAAGCAAAAAAATGAGTGATAACAAAAGAGAGAACGATGCAAAAGAAAAAGAAAAAGAGACGAGTGATGAGAATGAAAAAAAGAGTTTGTATGTAAAAGAGAGAGAAGTTAGGAAATCGATGTTGCTAAAGCAACCTTTGTTGGTTCTGTTGTACAAGGAAAGCTTGCTTGGTACTAACGAATTTGATGACAAGTTACCCTCTTCTATTTTGTCTGTGTTGCAGGAGTTTAGAGATGTATTCCCGGAAGGCTATTCGTGGAATTGAACATCAAATAGATTTGGTACCGGGAGCCGCGATTCCAAATCGTCCTGCTTATCAAAGCAATCCTGAAGAAACTAAGGAACTACAAAAATAAGTAAATGAACTTCTTGAGAAGGGCTATGTGCGTGAAAGCCTTAGTCCCTGTGCCGTTCCTGTTTTGCTTGTTCCTAAGAAGGATGGAACGTGGAGAATGTGCGTAGATTGCCGCGCTATAAACAAGATAACCATCAAGTATCGACATCCTATACCGCGATTGGATGATATGCTTGATGAATTGAGTGGCGTAAGTTTGTTTTCAAAAATTGATCTCAAAAGCGGGTATCACCAAATACGTATGCGTGAAGGTGATGAGTGGAAAACTGCTTTCAAGACGAAGCATGGCCTTTACGAGTGGCTCGTTATGCCATTTGGTTTAACGAACGCCCAAGTACCTTCATGAGACTTATGAATCATGTTTTAAGACCTTTTATTGGTAGATATTGAGTGGTATATTTCGATGAAATATTAATTTATAGCAAGACTTTGGATGACCATGTATTGCATTTAAAGGCTGTTTTGGAAGTATTGAGAAAAGATACCTAGTATGCAAATTTGAAGAAATGTGATTTTTGTACTAACAAGATTGTGTTTTTAGGTTTTGTTGTTAGCTCGAAGGGCCTTGAAGTTGACAACGAGAAGGTTAAGGTAATTCAAGAATGGCTCCGTCCGACGAATGTCTCCCAAGTTCGAAGTTTCCATGGATTAGCCAGCTTCTATCGTCGGTTCGTGCCGAACTTTAGCACTTTGGCTGCACCATTTACTGGGGTTATCCGTAAGAATTCTAATATCATATGGGGAGAGGAACAAGAAAAGTCATTTCTAAAAATTAAAGATTGTTTAACTCATGCACCATTGCTAGCATTACCAAATTTTGATAAAACTTTCGAGTTAGAATGTGATGCATCAGGTTTAGGTATTGGAGCTGTGTTGATGCAAGATGGACGCCCTATTGTGTATTTTAGTGAGAAACTCAAAGGTGCTGTACTAAACTATCCAACGTACGACAAGGAGTTATATTCATTGATTCGAGCTTTGGAAACGTGGCAGCACTATCTCTGGCCCAAAGAATTTGTAATCCACACCGATTACGAATCTTTGAAGTATTTAAAAGGGCAACATAAGCTGAACAAGCGACACGCTAAGTGGGTAGAATTTCTTGAATCTTTTTCTTACGTCATAAAATATAAAAAAGGTAAAGAAAATGTAGTGGCTAATGCACTGATATGCACTCGCCTCGTTTAATGAATTGAGTCGTAGGATTTGCCCGATCGTGAATAAGGAGTAAGTTGAAGGCTTTTCAAAATTGGTTTGAAAGAAAAGGGTTATTTAGGCTCAAAAAGGGTTTGATAGTTTAAGAGACGAATCAAAAATCAATAGATGCAATTTGGGCTAAGGATTCAAAAGCTAAACTAACACAATAGAAGTGTGTTAACCCGTAACTTATGAGAATGCTTAGGTTGGTAAAGTGTTGATGGAAGTGTTTGGTAAGTGAATAGAAACTTCGACCCGCTATCAAAGATGATAGGAACCTCAGTATAAATCGAACGCCACACTTTTGGGTTTAAAGTGATCAGTTCGAATAGAAACAAAGACAGGTTTGACACTACAAAGATGTTTGATAAGTCTCACAAGTCTTTAGAGAAAAACAAGAGTTGAAAACAACCTCACAAATTAACAAAGTTCTAAAATTGTTCATTACCCTTCAAATGTGAATTACATGGTCTATTTATAGCTTAACTAAGGCAGCCGAATAGCCTATTTAATCAGATTCTTATTCCTTAAGTTTCTTTAGGAAACTTCCTAGAAATTTCCTAGATACATTCATGAAATAAAAATCTAAATAGTAGCATTCTAGAAGAGATGGTTCGATTGGCCCCTTAATGGTGAAAATTCTCATTCAGTTAATGCTTTTAAGATGCATAATTGCTGCTTTGGAGAAGAGAAATGGACAGCTTGAAAAATCATGCTCCTTTGGCCGAATATGAGCAGTCTCCAATTGAATTAGCTGCTGGAATTTATGAAGTACTCTTTGGCCATTGCTCTCCACGAAATTGTCCCTTGGAGAAGCTCAAAACAGTAGTTGGAAGTCCATTGAGCTGCACATTAAAACTTTGAAATTAAACTAAAAATATTTAATTTATGACTTAATAGGGACATATTAAAGACATGTACTAATATAAGACACATTTAATAAGCTGAATTAAAATGTCCAGATTAAAACACATTTATTTAATTAAATGATTTGAGCTGATTCTAAACTAACACAACTAATTTAATTTATTCAAAATGAATATAATCGGCTCCTTGAACTAGTTAAGTACCGAATTGAGCTGACACGAACTAAAATCAGCTTGTAAGAAGGTACGAATCAAGCTAGTTGAGCTGGGTATTTTATGTGCAGCCAACCCATCACTCCACACTCGAGCAATATAGTTTGCTACAGCATCTTGGAACTTCTTGGCACGTGCTCGAGTGATTGGCCCCAAAGGTAGCTCCAAGGATTCGACACCTAGCTTCTTAGGCGAGCTCGCATCATCCTCCCCTTCTTCAAAGTGATTCGTCCTCGAATCGTCACCTACATCAAAAGGAGAGAGATCAGCAACGTTAAAACTTGCACTCACTCAATACTCACCCGGTAAATCAATTTTGTAAATGTTATCGTTGATCCGTCACCCCTTGATTGAAACTTCGATTTTCTTTGTTCGGGAAATCGTTCCTTGCGCATGTGGATCCAAACCCAGTCACCGGGTTCAAACACAACTTGTTTGCGTCCCTTGTTGGCTATTCGAATATATTGTTCAGTCCTTCTCTCAATATTATCTTTGACCTTTTTGTGCAATTGTTTAACAAAGTCAGCCTTTCTTTTACCATCTACATGCATTAACTCGTTAGCAAGCATAGGAACCAAATCAAGAGGGGTAATGGGGTTAAAGCCATATACTACCTCAAAAGGAGAAAATTTCATAGCAGAATGAACGGTTCGGTTGTATGCGAACTCCACATGAGGTTAAAAATCTTTGATGTAATCCGGCTCGGTTGATTGAGTCGATTCACTTGATTGCCCGATCGTCGACGAGAAGTTCGTTCGAAATTGTTTTAAGATGAAGATTGTTTTCAGTTTAAGCGGAAGACTTTTAAAAGGGTTCAAAAGATAGGCTAAATTCGGATATTTTGTAGGTTCGGTTTAATAAAAAAAGAAATAAAGTTTATATTTAATAAATAGGATGGAGATGAAAAAAAATGAACTTAAGTATTAAGAACGATTCAATACTATGTAAAGTATTGCCCCGGGACTTATATTGCTTAAGGTGGGTTTAATGGAAGTCGAAGATGGACCTTGACTCGTTACCTATAGAGAGGTAGGAACCAAAGGTATAAAAGGTGGATGAACGCCACACCAGGATGGTGATAAGTTCAAAAGAGAACGATAGACGCCACTAGCACGCTAGATAAGTCAAATCGAAACTCGTACGAATTTAGAGAGGAGAAAACTCACTCTTTGAACAAAGTTCATTCAAATGATCAAAAGTCAAAAGTCAAAAGTCCTTTACAAATGAAATCAACAAACTATTTATACTAGTTTCTTATGTTAACCGAATAGTCCATTCATGAACTTAATGATTAAGTAATGAACCTAAATTAAGACATGAACCTTCTAGAAAAATGACCAATGGTGTCCTTGTCCATGTTCGGCCGAATGGGAGATGAATGGGCAGCTTCATGTATGAGCAAACTTTGGAAGCCAATGGGATTGTCTAGGTTCGGCCATGGGATGCATGAAACTCCCAAAGGGTGTCTCTTGGCTGAATAGGTGCTTAGGAAACTCCAAGGGTCCTCCCACATGCATTGATTGTATATGGAACTTGGAAGGGGCCTTGAACCTAGCCATACATGCACTTGCATTGATTACCCCCCATTCATGCATGTGTGCCATCCAAGGGAGATGCACCTTTCAATATGCATTAATCTTCCATGTACATGAATGTATGTCCTCCAAACATTGAACCAGGCCGTGCATGAATCTTCTCATTCGTTGAACTTTCCCGTTCATGCATCTCTTCATGAATGTACCTTCCACATTCGGCTAACCTACAAAAGTAAATAACATAATTAAATAACACACAACTATTCATATATGATATGACCCTGGTCAAGGATGCCCTTGACCTCAGCTTGAATTCAGCTCCTCAAGCTCCATTTAGCTTGGTTCAGCTCACCGAATTTTATTTTAGCTCACATGAGCTTAATTCAGCTCGTTTGAGCTTGGTTTAAATTCAATTCAGCTCATTATTAGCTCTTTAGCTAAATTAACTTTATTTGCTGGAGTTTTAGACCATTTAAATAAGCATGTAAATAAGTTTCATTACAGCTTTTAAATATGTCTTAATTTATTACAAGTGTTTAATATGTCTTGATTTGGCTGAATTAAAGGTGTCTAGATGTCATTTAATTTGTCTAAATTATTACATGTTTTAAATTTGTCCAGCCGAATTTATGTGTTATGATTTGTTAATATTTAAGTTGTCTCAATGTTATTTAGGATGTTCACATTATACTTTAATTTAGTTCGGCTGAATTTGCTTGAAATTAATTAAGTTCATGTGTGTTTTTAGGTACAGCCGAATATGGAGATTCATTCAAGCTAGGTGCATGAACGTCTACTTACAATGCATGATGTGGGAACACAATTAAAGATGATTCATGAATGGGCTGGTTCAATGAACGTAAGGATGATGCATGAATGATTTAATACAATGAATGGAAGAATGCATGAATATTCACTTACATGCATCGGTTGCTGTCCATTGATCTCCTAAGTACCTATTCGGCCAAAAGGCATCTCTTCGAGTGTCCATTCACACCTTGGCCGAACCTAGACATGTCCATTGCTCTCCCATACATTCACCAAGCCTTCAAGTTCATTTCCTTAGCCATGAAGTTGCCCATTGAAGTACCATTCGGCCGAACATGGACAAGGACACCATTGGTCATTTTTCTAGAAGGTTCATGTCTTAATTTAGGTTCATTACTTAATCATTAAGTTCATGAATGGACTATTCGGTTAGCATAAGAAACTAGTATAAATAGTTTGTTGATTTCATTTGTAAAGGACTTTTGATTTTTGATCATTTGAATGAACTTTGTTCAAAGAGTGAGTTTTCTCCTCTCTAAATTCGTACGAGTTTCGATCTGACTTATCTAGCGTGCTAGTGGCGTCTATCGTTCTCTTTTGAACTTATCACCATCCTGGTGTGGCGTTCATCCACCTTTTTATACCTTTGGTTCCTACCTCTCTATAGGTAACGAGTCAAGGTCCATCTTCGACTTCCATTAAACCCACCTTAAGCAATATAAGTCCCGGGGCAATACTTTACATAGTATTGAATCGTTCTTAATACTTAAGTTCATTTTTTTTCATCTCCATCCTATTTATTAAATATAAACTTTATTTCTTTCTTATTAAACTGAACCTACAAAATATCTGAATTTAGCCTATCTTTTGAACCCTTTTAAAAGTCTTCCGCTTAAACTGAAAACAATCTTCATCTTAAAACAATTTCGAACGAACTTCTCGTCGACGATCGGGCAACTTAAGTGAACTCGACTCAATCAACCGAGCCGGATCACATCAATATAATTATAATTTAAAATAATAACTAAATAACTTAATATCACTAACTAAATTTGAACACAATAATTTTAAGTCAACTTATAATAAATTCAGCTAGCTCAAAAATAGTCAAAACACTTAATGAGTTGAAATTGAGCTAGGGGTTTCGGCATGAGCTGTAGCAAACTTAATTATAAACTAAATTAAGACTTAGTTTATTGAAAGAAAGAAAGAAGGAGCTGAAAGTAAGCTCGGTTGAGCTCAAACGAGCTGAATTAAGCTCATGTGAGCTAAAATAATATTCGGTGAGCTGAACCAAGCTAAATGGAGCTTGAGGAGCTAAATTCAAGCTGAAATCAAGGGCATCCTTGGCCAGGGTCGTATCAATCTTCCCACATCTTCAAATTTTTTTGCAAGATGGCTTGAAGCAAAGTCGATAGCACATGGTTTACTGCTTCAGTTTGGCCATCCGTTTGAGGGTGGCATTTCGTCGAAAACAAGATTTTTGTGCCTAACTTACCCTACAATGTCCTCCAAAAGTGGCTTAAAAATTTTGTGTCACGGTTAGAGATGATAGTACGAGGAATTCCATGCAACCTGACAACTTCCTTGAAAAAAAAATTAGCAACATTAGTAGCATCATCAGTCTTATTGCAAGGAATAAAATGAGCCATTTTGGAAAAACAGTCTACAACAACAAAAATGGAATCTTTTCCTCTTTTGGTTCTTAGAAGGTCTAGAATGAAGTCCATTGAAATGTCTACCCACAGAGCATCGGGAATGATACGAGCTCGTTTCAGATGATGTGACGAGTCGTATTATGTTCCTGATCGAATTTAGGTAGTGTCGATTTAGTTCAAATTCAATAAGATGAGTTATAATGGTTTTAAATGACTTAGGAAGCAAAATGGGGATAAATGGTTTCTAATGAAACAAGAACGAACCCTTATTAGCAAATAAGGACCCAGGCTTAAAGGTTTCAAAGAAAAAGAAAAGGATGGTAGATAAAACCGAGACCCTCTATTTAGCAAAATAGGAACCTTCAGTATATTTGTGAACGCCACACCAAGGGTGATAAGTTCGAAACAAAGTCAGATTGACGCCACTCGTAAAGATAAGTCAATTGAGCTTTGAAGAATAAAGAGAGTGAATTGCCTCACTAAAATGATATTTCATTCAGAAATTCGTCAAAAGTCCTTTTACAAGAAATTCAACAACTATTTATAGCCTTTCTACTAGTAACCGAATGGACAAATTCAAGACTTAGTTTCTAAGTAAACAATGAACTAAAATTCAGCATGAATGCAAAATTATTAGCCCATGTAGATTCGGCTGAATGAGAGCTCCAATGGTCATCTTCTAGATGGGCAAATGCACCTTGAACATCTTGAATGTGCATGAATAGGCTAGGTTCGTCAATGAGCATAAATAGACTCATTTAAGCTGCATCTTTTGGCTGAAAAATGATCAGCAATTAATAGGAACATGAGCAGCCATTTGGAGTGTGAAAGCAAAGCTTTGAAGAGTCTAGGAGTGTGAACACCATGAACCGAATAGCCAAAAGACTTTCAGCAATGTGAAAGAAATAAATAGCAACTTTGAAGAATGAAAAATCATCTCTTTTGCCGAATGGTCACCTAAGGAACTCCAAAAATCAGCACACCATTTTTAATGTAGTTCATGCACGAATCGCTAGGTGCATTGAATCAATCATGCATGCATCTTGTTTAATGCACATTCGGCCAACCTTCCCCATGCATCCTCACATTCGGCTGGACCTAAACAAAACAAATAAACTTCATTAATTTGCCCCAATTCAGCTGAATATAATATGAACATAATAATTAATCATTAGAACAAATTAAATTAGAACTAAACAAGACATATTAATTCGGTTAGGCATAATTAAAACATGTCTTATGTTCAGACCAATTTAAAGACATCTAGACAAATTCAATGCAGCTAAAAATGACATATTAAACACTTGTAATAATTGAGACATATTTAAAAGCTGTAGTAAAACATAGTTAAGTGCTTATTTAAATGGTCCAAAAATTCCAGCAACAATTAATTAGCTGGAACGAAATTCAACTTCAAAGAAATTGAAACTGTTCAGCTCGTCTCTAAGCTCTTTGCTATCTTTTTCCTCAATTCAATCCACAACTGCTGAAATAGCATCTTTGAATCGTTTAGCTCTAGCTCGCGTTATCAGACCAATGGGCAGCTTGATGGCTTCTTGTTCGTTCTCCCCTTGGTTCGCAGGCAAGCTCACATCATTCCCCTCCTCTTCAGAACCATTTGTCCTCAAATCGAAATCTGCATCAAATGGAGACAAATCAGAAACGTTAAAAGTCACGCTAACATTATATTCACCAGGCAAGTCCAATTTATAGGAGTTATCGTTAATCCGCTCAAGGACTTGAAACGGTCCATCCCCTCTCGGAAGAAGTTTGGATCGCCTTTGCATAGGAAATCTCTCCTTGCGCATATGCAAACAAACCCAATCTCCCGGTTCGAACACTGCTCGCTTACGACCTTTGTTAGCATGTTGCTCATAGTTCTTGGTCTTGGCCTCAATATTGTCTCGAACTCGTTGGTGCAATTGCTTGACGAAATCAGCTTTGCGCTTCCCATATACATGAACAAGTTGATTAGAAGGCAATGGCAATAAATCAAGTGGAGTTAATGGATTGAAACCATAGACAATTTCAAAAGGAGAAAATTTAGTGGCTGAATGAACAGCTCTATTATACGCAAACTCCACATGTGGTAAGCATTCTTCCCAAGCCTTTAAATTCTTCCGAATAATAGCTCGAAGCAATGTAGACAGAATCTGGTTAACCACTTCGGTTTGGTCGTCCATTTGCGGATGGCAAGTGGTTGAAAACAGTAGCTTCGTTCCAAAACGCCCCCATAGTGTCCTCCAAAAATGGCTAAGAAACTTTGCGTCTCGGTCGGACACAATCGTCCTAGGCACGCCATGCAACCTGACCACTTCTTTGAAAAATAAGTTAGCAATATTCACGGCATCATCAGTTTTATGACATGCTATAAAATGAGCCATTTTTGAGAACCTATCTACAACCACAAATATTGAATCTCGGCCATTTTTACTCATTGGTAATCCTAGCACGGCTTCATTCGTGACTTAGCCCGTTTGCATGCAATGCATCTATTACAAAATCGTTTGACATCTCGTCGCATCTTGGGCCAAAAGAAATGTTCGTGCAATGTAGCTAATGTCTTAGCAACACCAAAGTGCCCCATTAATCCTCCGCTATGGGCTTCTTCAATCAACAATTCTCGTATGGAACCTTGGTGATACGACCATGCCCCGGGCACACTTTTGGATCAGCTCCCTAAGCATTGTTTGCAAATCCATGCGAGCTGAATTAGTTCAATTTCATTTCGTTAAGCTCCGTTTAGCTCGTTTCCAGCTCACTTGAGCTCAAGTCAACTCACTCAAGCTCAATTCAGCTCAATTTTAACCCAATGAGCTTATTTTTAGCTTTCTTTAGCTTGCATTTATTTTGCTGAAATAAACCATTTAATTTGTCATTAGTTAAATTAGTTGTTTATCTTAAGTTAGTTAATTTGTTAAAATCTGGACAAATAATTAATTAAGTGTTTTAATTATATCTAAATTAAATACTTAAGTAATTATGATGTTTTAAATATGTCTAAAATTGTTAATATGTATGGCCAAATTTAATGTGTAAATTATTGAGTTCATATGCTGCTAATTTAATGTGTTTGAAATGCATTTAACTTGCTGATTTAATTTGCTGCAGGTTCATGAACGGATTGGTGCAATGTATGGGAGTGTGCATGCACAATTGAGGTTCAATGGATGGCATTTAAAGGAGCACATGCATTTGGGACGTTCATACAAGAGGGAGTTGCTGAAAGTTCATGTATTTGAAGATTCATGGATCATATTTATGGGGGAAAATACATGGGACGTTTCATGCATGATTCATGCATTTTCAAGATGACCATTCAAGTATTTTAGGCACATTAATGCCTCATTCAGCCAAGGGAGATGTAGGATCATTAAAGAGCTGCACATTCATGGAATTATGGAGATTCTTCAAGGCTAAGGATGCATGAAGGCATCAAGTGAAGCATCATGATGGTTCGGCCAATTCATGTACCATCTTCAAGCATGAACGGGATTTTAATGCTATTTGTGTGAACATGTTAAATACCTGTGTGAACAGAATTTAAGTTAGTGTGAACAACATAGATGCCGAATATCAATAGGCATTTTAGGCTTATAAATAGCTTACTTGTTTATTGTAAAAGGTTACAGAATTTGATTATTGAAAACTTGATTGTGAGGTTTCCTCCTATCCTATTTCGTACGAGTCTCGTTCTGACTTATCTAGCTCGCTAGTGGCGTCAACCCGACTTCTTGAACTTATCACCATCCTGGTGTGGCGTTCATCCACCTTTTTATACCTTTGGTTCCTACCTCTCTATAGGTAACGGGTCAAGGCCCATCTTCGACAATCCATTAAACCCACCTTAAGCAATATAAGTCCCGGGGCAATACTTCATATAGTATTGAATCGTTCTTCGCTTGAGTTCTATTTTTCCATTCCATTTTAACTATTAAATTATAAACAATATTTCTTTATTTCACCGAGCCTATCAAACATCTATCCAAACCATCTTTTGAACCAATTTTCTCAACTTTCGCTATAAAAAAATCATCTAACTCCATCTATCTACAAAATCGAACAAACTTCTCGTCGACGATCGGGCAATCAAGTGAATTGACTCAATCAACCGAGCCGGATCACATCATTTGGTATCAGAGCTTGCAAAATGAGGAGCACCGACGTTCGTAGCTATCTCGAAAGATAGGTTTGTAAAAAAAGTTTCAAAAAAAAAATCAAAAAAATCTCGAGTTGTAATTTTATTTTATTTTCTCTTTTCTTTATTGTATTTACCTTACTATTGTATTGGAGTATCACAAAAAAATCGAAATTAAAAAAAAAACAGAAGTGAGCAAAAAAAGAAAAAAAAGTAAAAAAAGAACAAAAAAAAGTGAAAAGTCTTGTGAGTTTTATTTTCATCTTTTATTACTCCGATCATCAAGTTTCCCTTCCTACCATTATTTACCCATCCCAACGCCACACTTTAAACCAATTTTTTTCTTTATTTAGCCTACCCTACACCCGACGTTATCCCTTGTAACCCATTTTGAAACCGACCCTCAAGCAATAAATTAAGTCTATCGAGACGAATTACAAATTTGTGAGACGAGGTTGAGTGGTAAAAGGCAAGAGAGCGTGAGTACATTAGAGTGAGCAAAAGCCTAAAAGAGAGTTCAAACTCGAGAGTGAGTGAATTTTTCTTTTTGAGCGAATTTGTGAGGTTTGTGGTAAGTTATTTATTTTCTTTATTTTTTTAACATTTTCTTTTCCATTACTTAATCATGTCTCGAGAAACATTTTTCGAATCAGAATTCCAATATTTGATGCAAGAGATGCGTAGAATGGTGAAATCAAAATTTGATAAGTTGCATGATCGATTGGATCGAGTGGAGGAAAGAGCCCGATGGAAGCCAAACTCACCGGGTCAAGAGACGAAGACAAGATCATCACGAAAGCACACATCCAATGATTATTCGAGAAGAGATCATACCATGATTCCTATTCAATGAGGAACTCAAGACGAAGCAAAGCAAGTTTTGAGTTTGAAGCTTTTCAAGGTGACGAACGAGATATCACAAGTAGTCATTCGTATGCACCAAGGTATTCATCTGCCAAGAATCAATCTCGAAGAGGTGATCATTTTTTGTATGAAAGTCGATCCAATTATACCCAACAAGAGTCATTTAGTGCTGATTCATTTGTAACATCTCCATCCTATAATGAAGGAGCGAGGCAAAAGAAAAAGAAATAAGAAGAAAAGAAAGATAAGAAATGTTGATGAGAGAAAATGAGCATATATGGAATGAAATCGAGAGACGGAAAAAAGAAATGAAAGAAAAGGAACAAGAAATCAAAAAGTGAGAGAAAAAGAAAATGAAGAGAAAGAATTCGAAAAAGAAATTGAGATTGAACAAGAGTGCAAGCGAGAAAGAGAAATCGAAAGAAAAGAAGAAAAGATTGAAAAAGAAAAAGAAATCCAAAAAGAGAGTGAGGTCAAAAATAAAATTGAAAATGAGAGAGGAAATGAAAAGAGAAAAAAGAAGTTGAGATTAGAAAAGAGTTTGAAAAAGAGAAGAGTGAAAAGGGAGAAAGCAATCGAGCAAAAGTGAGGAATGTTCTAACTAACCCATTTGCAAGTTTGCCGTGTAAATTTTCTTCTTTCCAGGTTTCCAAGGAACCGATTGACAAGTTTCAACTTCAATACCTTTCCATGGATAGAAGGTTCACTTTGGCTGAAAAAGGTAGTGTTCTCAACGATCCTAGTTCGCCTATGCCAAAAGGTAAGCAAGGTATGAGTCTTGAAATTTTTAAAGTACCTCTACCTTTTTCGATTGTTGATGGGTCCTTTGTTGATGATTTGGTCTTTAGAAAGAATCTAAACTTTGACGTGGCTACTTGTCATTCTTTGATTGATGATGACCCATTTGTTTTGTCTGATGATAAAAAGATTCTTGCTTTTGAAAAATATTATTTTCTTGATGATATTAGTTGTTTGTCTTTAACTTGCAATGGAATACATGTTTTGGATCCGCAAGATGAAAGTCCATATAAAATGTTCATTCTCACTGATCATGTTGAAAAGGAATGGAAATGTATTGATGAATACGCCATTGGCAAGATTTTTGATGAAGAGCGAATAAATCAACACCAACAAAATCTGGAATTGTGTGATCAAAAGTTGACATATCATCTGCTTGGTTGTGTTGATCATGTGGATTATCTAATTTTTGGTGTGAAATTTCCATGTTTTTGTAAATCTTTTCGAATGAAATTTAAAGGGTTTGCTTGTTTGAATTTGAGTATGTTAACACCCTCGTTGTTTAATTTGTGTAAATTGTTGGAGATAAAAGGACTCTTTTTGCCATTTGGATCGAGTAGTCAAAATCATGTCTTTAATCCTGGAGTTTGCTATTATGAATCATCCATGAAAGAAAGCAAGCATCATAAATTTTGTTTGAATGAATGTGTAAACAATCTTTGTTTGTATGATACTTTGTCTTTAAGTTTGAAAATGAGCCATGTGAATCTTGTTGGTTTGTTAAGTCAAAATCAAAATTTTGTTTTCGGAGGATGTTCTCAACTGTGGACTAAAAGATCCGAACATGTTTTGAATGATAATGATTTTGAGTTGCTTAGTGCTCTTTCTATGAAGTCAGTCATGAAATTGCCAAATCAAATTGAAATGGCAAGAGAAAATTTTGTCTTTGACCCCGGTGAACACCATTCTATATCATTGCCTAAGGTAATCGAACCATGGAAAGTTGGCTTCCAAAACCATAGCTATCAAATGCCTTGTGATTTATGTTTGTTTCCATCGAAGAAAAAGGTAAGAACGATTTCTATTTTTGACCCCGGTATTGGATGATTTGTTCAAACTGTGAATCAAATCTCAAAAAGTTCCTTTGTGTTTAATCTTCATCGTTTCACTAATTCGTTTTATTCTTTTAAAGGTGACAATGTGAAGTGGTACCCTCCTAAAGAGGGAAGGCATGCGAATGAGCTTCTTTTGATCCGAGTTAATTGTGGCTTTCAGAATATTCAACGATTTTTCGCGAGTAAATGGCCCGATTTGGGGACAAATCGCTTTAAAGAGGGAGGGTGATACGAGTCACAAAAGCCCAAATTCTTGAAGGCGAGGCCCAATAAGCAAATTCCCAGCCCAATCAAGAAATCCATCCATACTTAGTTGAAAATCAGGCCAAATTGTCAAAGTGGCCCAAGTTGTAAAGTTTTATTTTTATTTATTTATTTATTTATTTATTTACTTAGTTTAAATTTTTATGTCAATATTCAGTCCAAGAGTCCCAGATAAAATGACCTTTGACCGAATTTCCATATTAAAATAATTAGGAGTTTTTTTTATTTTAGTTTTCTAATTAGATTAGGACTAGTTATAAGGCCTATTTAAAGGCATGGCTATCCACCTTATTAAACACTTATCATTATTATTAAAATTTCAGATTTGTTGAGAGCAGAATTTTCTTTGAGTTTTCTCCAAGATTTTCTCTTGAGTTTTCTTTAGAAGTTGTTTTAACAATCTTGTGATTGTGAGAGCCATCTTCAACCTTCTTCTTGCCATTGATATTCTTTGGAGGGGAGATTAGAGCCGTTTGAAGGGAGTTGTGAGATCTTTCGAGATTTCAAGGCTTCTTAGGACTTATCTTTTAATTTCTTACTGTCAATTCTTTCTTTATTTCTACTTGTGCTGAATCATTATCTAATCTATTTTCTGTTCTTATTGTGTTTTCAGCCTTTTTCTATCTTAAGGAATCAGTCACGAGATCGAGTTGCCAAGTCACGAGAAACTCCTACGAAAACCTTAAACAATTAGATCTGAAACGAAACAGAAAATTAAAAGATTAGATTTTTGAATTTTTAGATCTGAAATAAAATCCCCAAATCAGCAAAGAATCAAATTGAGAATAGAAATAAGTTTTAGGGTTCTTGAAACCCTCAAGGAGATTGTGATTCTGCCCAATTGAACACCAAGATAGTTTTCTCCAAATTTCGACAATCTAATTTCACCCAAAAAGAGTATGGAAAAACCCTAGAAATTGGGGATTTTTGGGCTGATTCCTTAAGATAGAAAAAGGCTAAAAACACAATAAGAACAGAAAATAGATTAGATAATGATTCAGCACAAGTAGAAATAAAGAAAGAATTGACAGTAAGAAATTAAAAGATAAGTCCTAAGAAGCCTTGAAATCTCGAAAGATCTCACAACTCCCTTCAAACGGCTCTAATCTCCCCTCCAAAGAATATCAATGGCAAGAAGAAGGTTGAAGATGGCTCCCACAATCACAAGATTGTTAAAACAACTTCTAAAGAAAACTCAAGAGAAAAATCTTGGAGAAAACTCAAAGAAAATTCTGCTCTCAACAAATCTGAAATTTTAATAATAATGATAAGTGTTTAACAAGGTGGACAGCCATGCCTTTAAATAGGCCTTATAACTAGTCCTAATCTAATTAGAAAACTAAAATAAAAAAAACTCCTAATTATTTTAATATGGAAATTCGGTCAAAGGTCATTTTATCTAGGACTCTTGGACTGAATATTGACATAAAAATTTAAACTAAGTAAATAAATAAATAAAAATAAAAATAAAACTTTACAACTTGGGCCACTTTGACAATTTGGCCTGATTTTCAACTAAGTATGGATGGATTTCTTGATTGGGCTGGGAATTTGCTTATTGGGCCTCGCCTTCAAGAATTTGGGCTTTTGTGACTCGTATCATTCCCCCCTTCCTCAAAAAGATTCGTCCTCGAATCTAAAAAATCAAATGAACTCGACTTTCCTCTATCGAACGGGACTAATGGCAATTGAGTCCACTGAAAAGAATAGCCATGAGATAGTAAATAGCAACGGAAACAAGCTTGTAGTCCAATCATAAGCATAACAGAACAGGTATAACGCATGTGAATGGACAGATTCAGATTACCATGCAAACAATCTAATTTACTCACCACTGCCTCGTCAAATATTTGAAACAAAGATGGACATGTTTTAAGGCATTCAGTCGTCTCACATTGTTCCCACAAACCATGAATAAATTGCGAGTAATAAATCAAATGGTAAACATAATCGTCACAAGTAGGTATTTGAAAAGATTCACATGGTTCACAGAGTTGCATAATCATACCATGCATTAATCGACGGTCTATAGATTCACTCACACATGCATTATCAAAAACAAGAATCTTTTTATCAACCATCAAAACAGATAGATCATCAATAAATAAAATAGGACAGTCAAGCACGTTTCGATCTAAGTGTTCATCAACACGATCTTTATCACTATCCGAGGAGTACAAAAGTGTTTCAAAGGTTTCAAGCATCTTGCCTCGATAAGCAGAAGAATAAGGGTCGATTTTACCTTTTTCATTTAAAACAAACCTTCGCTCATCGGGGGCATAGTGTAGTCGAATCTCCGTTGTTGAGTTAACCTTTGTCAAATGGAACTCAAACTTCATGTACAACCACATAAACTGTTTAAGGCATGAATATAAATTGAAAACAAATTTGGAAAATTTCGTTACCTTATTCTCCAAAATAGATTTGGACAAATTCGAGGATTTTACACAAGGTAAATCAAGAGAATAACAAATCACGCTTCTTTTCGTAATGACTTTATCAACCACAATCGAAGAGTAACAATTAATCGGATCAAAATGAGGGGATCTTTTAAGAACTAAGTCACCAAAAGTTTTATCAATAATTTTCAAATCTGCACTGGACTCGGTTTCTAAAATTTCCTTACCTCGCTTACCTTCGGGATCATGTAGTGTGATTTCATCTTTACTTAAGTTGATCGTATGAAAGCGTCTTTCATTTGAGAGGTATTGAAGTTGAAAGTTATCTTTCGATCTTTCGGGAACCTGAAAAGTAGCAACACAAGAAAAATTCATATCTTGGTTAGTGGAAACATTCCTCACTACCCTTTCCACGTCTTTTTCTTTTGTTTCTTTTTCTAATTCATTTTCTCTTCTTTCTTCAATTTCTTTTTCACTCTCAATCTCTTTTTGCTCTTTTTCATTCTCTTTTTCTTTTTCCTCACTTGTTTTAACAGAATTTTTCAGTTTGATTTGGTCCTCATGGACTTGTTCCAGAGTGAGCGGCACTAAGGTGAGTTTCTTTCCTTGATGCTTGAAAGAATACCTATTGGTACGACCATCGTGAGTGACTTTTCGATCCAGTTGCCACGGTTCTCCTAGCAACAAATGGCAGGCTTGAATAGGCATTACGTCGCACACAACTTCGTCTTGATACTTACCGATAGAAAAGGCGATGCGCACTTGTTGAGTGACCCTAAATTGGCCTTCGTTGCTAAGCCCTTGTAGTTGATAAGGTTGTGGATGCTTGGTAGTGGTTAAGCAAAGCTTTTCCACCATCGTCGTGCTGGCTATGTTCGAGCAACTTTCACCATCAATAATAACTCTACAAAGCTTACCTTGTACGTGGCAGCGAGTATGAAAGAGATGTTGTCGTTGCTGCTCGCTCTTTGGTTTTGCCAAAGATGATTGTCCATGATCATGACAATCATCATCCATTCTAGGGACACGTTGAGGGTTGCACCTATGGGGCTGGTTATCCCTATCTTCCTTAATTGGATCTCAATATTGATGTTTTTGATTCACTCGTACCTCATTCAAAGTAGTATTCAATGCTTGAAGTGTAGCATTTATTTGTGTGATTGCAGCAGTATGTCTGTCTAACTGTTGTTGGACTTTCATAAGTGCATCATTATTATCACCTTTAGACATCTTCAAAACCTGTAAAAAATAAACACTCAACACTCAAAAATAAAAGTTAGCAAACCTCACCATTAATCACTCAAAAAGAAAAATCAAATTCTCAATGAGGTCGAATTCAATCTTGTGAGTTCTTTATCAGAGTTTATATCAACCAATTAGAGAGTGTGAACCAAACTACCAAAGAATCCTAATTTGCACTAGGATGCCAAAAACTGACGAGACACCAAGTGATTCGTGTTGCACCGAGGAAGGATTGTGCACACGTTTAAATCCTACTAACACAAGAAACAAGAAGGTGTTAGATATTTTAAAAGGATAATAAAAAGCAAACAAATGAAAACCTAAAGCTAAGAATCAATAAAAATTGCTGAAAACAGAAAACCCGAAAAACTGTGGAGTAACTTGACAACTTCGTTCGAGGTGTTCCCGATCTCAAAAAATCACAAAATTAAATCTCAAATGTCCTCAAATATTTAATTTTTGATCTGGAAAGTTTGGGCACCAAACTCAACCCGCTGAATTTTTTTAAAATTTTTATTGGATTTCGTCTTTTTTTCAATTTTTTGACTTTTTTGACTGATTTTTTTGCAGGAATAAATTTTTTATATTCAATCACAGTGCCACAAATATGTATGTAAAATTTTAGATCAATTTGACAACGTTTACCCACTCAAATAAAATTTTTTTGAAAGATTTTTCTGGGTAAAACTGCTATTTTTGCTTTAAAATATTGAGATCAGTTTAGAAATCAACCAAGAACACCCAAAACGCCCAAAATCTGATACCAAATGATACGGGGTTGCACGCGGACCAAGATCGAGTTGCCAAGTCACGAGAAACTCCTACGAAAACCCTAAACAATTAGATCTGAAACGAAACAGAAAATTAAAAGATTAGATTTTTGAATTTTCAGATCTGAAATAAAATCCCCAAATCAGCAAAGAATCAAATTGAGAATAGAAATAAGTGTTAGGGTTCTTGAAACCCTCAAGGAGATTGTGATTCTGCCCAATTGAACACCAAGATAGTTTTCCCCAAATTTCGACAATCTAATTTCACCCAAAAAGAGTATGGAAAAACCCTAGAAATTGGGGATTTTTGGGCTGATTCCTTAAGATAGAAAAAGGCTGAAAACACAATAAGAACAGAAAATAGATTAGATAATGATTCAGCACAAGTAGAAATAAAGAAAGAATTGACAGTAAGAAATTAAAAGATAAGTCCTAAGAAGCCTTGAAATCTCGAAAGATCTCACAACTCCCTTCAAACGGCTCTAATCTCCCCTCCAAAAAATATCAATGGCAAGAAGAAGGTTGAAGATGGCTCCCACAATCACAAGATTGTTAAAATAACTTCTAAAGAAAACTCAAGAGAAAAATCTTGGAGAAAACTCCAAGAAAATTCTGCTCTCAACAAATCTGAAATTTTAATAATAATGATAAGTGTTTTACAAGGTGGACAGCCATGCCTTTAAATAGGCCTTATAACTAGTCCTAATCTAATTAGAAAACTAAAATAAAAAAACTCCTAATTATTTTAATATGGAAATTCGGTCAAAGGTCATTTTATGTGGGACTCTTAGACTGAATATTGACATAAAAATTTAAACTAAGTAAATAAATAAATAAAAAAAATAAAAAATAAAAATAAAAATAAAACTTTACAACTTGGGCCACTTTGACAATTTGGCCTGATTTTCAACTAAGTATGGATGGATTTCTTGATTGGGCTGGGAATTTGCTTATTGGGCCTCGCCTTCAAGAATTTGGGCTTTTGTGACTCGTATCAGAGGGGATGATACGACCATGCCCTGGGCACACTTTTGGATCAGCTCCCTAAGCATTGTTTGCAAATCCATGCGAGCTGAATTAGTTCAATTTCATTTCGTTAAGCTCCGTTTAGCTCGTTTCCAGCTCACTCGAGCTCAAGTCAACTCACTCAAGCTCAATTCAGCTCAATTTTAACCCAATGAGCTTATTTTTAGCTTTCTTTAGCTTGCATTTATTTTGCTGAAATAAACCATTTAATTTGTCATTAGTTAAATTAGTTGTTTATCTTAAGTTAGTTAATTTGTTAAAATCTGGACAAATAATTAATTAAGTGTTTTAATTATATCTAAATTAAATACTTAAGTAATTATGATGTTTTAAATATGTCTAAAATTGTTAATATGTATGGCCAAATTTAATGTGCAAATTATTGAGTTCATATGCTGCTAATTTAATGTGTTTGAAATGCATTTAACTTGCTGATTTAATTTGCTGCAGGTTCATGAACGGATTGGTGCAATGTATGGGAGTGTGCATGCACAATTGAGGTTCAATGGATGGCATTTAAAGGAGCACATGCATTTGGGACGTTCATGCAAGAGGGAGTTGCTGAAAGTTCATGTATTTGAAGATTCATGGATCATATTTATGGGGGAAAATACATGGGACGTTTCATGCATGATGCATGCATTTTCAAGATGGCCATTCAAGTATTTTAGGCACATTAATGCCTCATTCAGCCAAGGGAGATGTAGGATCATTAAAAAGCTGCACATTCATGGAATTATGGAGATTCTTCAAGGCTAAGGATGCATGAATGCATCAAGTGAAGCATCATGATGGTTCGGCCAATTCATGTACCATCTTCAAGCATGAACGGGATTTTAACGCTATTTGTGTGAACATGTTAAATACCTGTGTGAACAGAATTTAAGTTAGTGTGAACAACATAGATGCCGAATATCAATAGGCATTTTAGGCTTATAAATAGCTTACTTGTTTATTGTAAAAGGTTACAGAATTTGATTATTGAAAACTTGATTGTGAGGTTTCCTCCTATCCTATTTCGTACGAGTCTCGTTCTGACTTATCTAGCTCGCTAGTGGCGTCAACCCGACTTCTTGAACTTATCACCATCCTGGTGTGGCGTTCATCCACCTTTTTATACCTTTGGTTCCTACCTCTCTATAGGTAACGGGTCAAGGCCCATCTTCGACAATCCATTAAACCCACCTTAAGCAATATAAGTCCCGGGGCAATACTTCATATAGTATTGAATCGTTCTTCGCTTGAGTTCTATTTTTCCATTCCATTTTAACTATTAAATTATAAACAATATTTCTTTATTTCACCGAGCCTATCAAACATCTATCCAAACCATCTTTTGAACCCATTTTCTCAACTTCCGCTATAAAAAAATCATCTAACTCCATCTATCTACAAAATCGAACAAACTTCTCATCGACGATCGGGCAATCAAGTGAATTGACTCAATCAACTGAGCCGGATCACATCACTTGGGGTATGCAAAGCTTTCCTTCTCGAAACAAGTACCCATCATGTCGATAGTACTTCTCGTAGGCTCCTTTTGCGCATAACCTAAAGAATTCACCAAAGTCAGCATCGTTGACATATAAATCTTTAAGGAATACAAACCCCATCAATTTTGCATCCAAAATATTTAGCAACACATACCTTCGAGATAGTGCATCAGCCACTACGTTTTCCTTACCTTTTTTATATTTTATAATATATGGAAAAGTGATACGAACTCGTCTCGTGATGTTTTGAGTTGTATGTGTTGCCCAATCGTGAATTGAGTAAGGATGGATTTGTTTCGGTTTTAAAATGAAACAAAATAGAGATAATGGCTTCAAACAAAGGTAATAAACAAAATAAAGAGGAAACAATAACAAATTAATTGGCTAAGACTGAAAATGAACCAACAATAACGAATTGTTGACCCGAATCTCAAAATGGTCTTTAGGTGTTTTCGGTTAAAGGAAACAGGAAAGGAACCTTGACCCACTATCAACTATGATAGGAACCAAAGATATATTGAACGCCACACCAAAGGTGATAAGTTCAGCAACAAAGAAAAGATGGACGCCACAAGCTATGCTTGATAAGTCAAATCAATTCCGAAAGAACAAAGAGAATTGGATAGCTCACAATTCAAATATTTCATCTATATTCAGCAAAAAGTTCTTCCTCTCTATGGCTGATTACATCTATTTATAATGCTAAAACAAGGTAACCGAATGGTCAAAAACATCCACTTAATGTGCCATAAAAACTGATGTCTTTTCTTATTCTTTGAACCAAATAACTCCTTCCATAAAATCACTTTAATTCAGCTGATTTGAATGTCTTTAATGGCTTAGAAAATGACTCTTGAATTGTTCTTGGCTAGTTGAATAGACACCATCTCTAAACCAGCTCCTTAATGACATTCAAAGGCTTGATTAATTTCTCTTGAAAGCTCCAAAAACGGCTGGAAGTGGAAGAGTTGCTGCTGAATTTTAAAGGGCATAAAATGCTCTTTAAAAACTCCTTTAATGATTTTAAGCTCCCTTTATAACAGCCCCTTTAATTGTAACTCAAAAGAACTTGAACAACCACTTAATTAAATGTGTAACAGCCTTGAATTGTAACCACTATAAGCTAAAAAGTCACCTGCAATAAACACATTAAAATGAGTTTATTAAACAAATGAAAACACTTATTAATCATAACAAACATTAAACTTACTTAAATAAATGAACTAAAACATATATGCAATAATTATTCCAGCAACTAGTTTAATTAAAGAAGCATAATTAAATGAACTTAACTCATGCATCAATAAATAATCCTAGGAACTAGATTAATTAAGAACAACACTTATTAATTAAAACTAAGATGAGTTGAATAAATGCCCAGCAACTCATTTATTAAACTAAGATGCTTAAATGCATGGTTTTGAAATGCAAATTTAACTAACATGAAAGTTACATAATTAAACTAACTTGACTTAATTTAATGATGCAAAATTAACTAACATTAAAGTTACATAATGCATGACTTTATTAAATGCAGAACACATATTAATGATGTGCAAACTATGACATAATTAAAAACACAAACTAAAATAACTAAAAATTAATGAATTAAAGTCCTTATTTTCCAGCTGCCAAATTGACAAACTAAAATTAAAAACTTCATTTTGCACTTGGGCCCCTCGAGTTTGGGCCAATCTCGGTAGCATCAAGTTGTGTCGTAACATGATGCGACCGGGATCGCATCATACCCTCCCTCTTGAAAACGATTTGTCCTCAAATCGGGTCATTTGCTCGCGACAAACCTATCAAGGTCACAAACCTCGTTGGTCATAAACCTGACAAAGTCACTTTCAAGAACGTGTGAATCATATACGGCTCGACAAGAAAGTAGGTTATTTGCATGCCCTCCCTCTTTAGGAGGGTACCACCTAACAGCGCCACCTACAAAACAATAAAACAAATTAGTGACACAATGAAGGTTAAACACAAAAGAACATTCCAAGATTTTAGTCACAACTTGAGCAAATAAACTCAAAAGAACAACATATGAATCAATGCCGGGATCAAAAACAGAAATTGGTATTACCTTTTTCTTCAATGGAAACAAACCTGATTCACAAGATATTTGAAGATTATAGTTTCGAAAATTAGAATTCCATGGTCCAAATCCCTTGAACAATGATATGGAACAGCATTCACCGGGATCAAAGACAAAGTTTTTGTTCACCATTTCAATTTGACCAGAAAAATTTGTGGCTAGTAACTTATGAAGAACTTGAAGCACATTAAAGTTAGAATCATGCAACACATGTTTGAATCCATTAAGCAACAATATACAACAACCTCCAGAATCAAAAATTTGATTTTGACTTGGCAAGCCAACGAAATTCACTTGTTTGGTTTTCGAACTAAATAAAGATAAAACTTGAAGCAAATAGAAGGGGTCAACACATTGATTCAAAATACAATTTTGATACTCACCTTCGCTTGACGTCAACTTAGGTATACAGGCTCCGGGTTTAAAAACATGGTTTTGATCGGTTGTTCCGTAACGTAACAAAAACTTCACTTTCACCAAGACATCACACATGCCAAATAAAGAAGATGTAGGCAAAAATAAATTCAAACAATCAAATCTCTCAAATCTCATGCAAATATACGAAGATCTCACACTAAGAGTAAAAAAATTTTCATTACCATCACGATAAAACAGATTGAGCATTTCACATGAAAGCTCTTTAACAAACATGATTAGATTTTGTATTTGTGGATTTAATCGAACAAAATCAAAAGATTTTTCAACACAAAACTTATTGAGTGAACAACTCTTCATGCCTCCACTTAAAACGAATTTATCAACCACAAATAGCGAGTAACAATTAACCAAATCAAAATAAAGAGATCTTTTTAAAACTAAGTTATCAGAAATTTTATCAACAACTTTCAAACCTGATTGCCATGATTCATTGACTAAAAACTCCTTACCTTGCTTACCTTTAAGCGCTTGAACCTTACCTTTTTCGATCAAATGGAATCGTCTCTCATCAGGAAGGTAATGAAGTTGAAACTTGTCATTTGAATCTCTAGAAACCTGGAAAGAAGAAACAATACGAGGACAATTTGCAGATTGGTTAGTAAAAACATTCCTCGCTTTTTCTTGTTGACTTTCATCTTTTCCACTCGTTTCTTTTTCAACTTCTCTTTCTTTTTCCACAATCTCTTTGTTTGTTGAAAACTCACTTTCACTCATCAATTCTCTTTCATTTTCAACAACACTTGTTTCTCGCACTCTTTCTTTTCTTTTTCCAATCTTTTTCTCTTTTTCAATTTTTGTTTCTTTTTCAGTTTCTTTTTCTCTCGTCACTCTTTTTCTTCTCTCAACTTTATTACAAAATGGCGATAATACAAAAGAATCAGAACAATAGTGATACGACCTCGGTTTAGTAGTTGAACCTGAGTCGTTTAGTTCCCGATCGTAAATGAAGAAGTATATTAGACAAGAAGAAGATATAATATATTTGAGTTCAAAGAAGTAAAGTATGTCCGTGCAAAGTTGGATATGGATTTGGTTTAAGTCGAAATGGTATGACTAGAATGGTCGAGTTCGGTTTAGGATTAATTAAGAAATGGTATTTGGTTTTGGTACGTTTTGGTATTTAAGAATTGGTACGAAATGGTAAGGGATTTGGTACGAAATGGTAATGGTTCAAAAAGGTCAAGAGTGAACCAACACTAAAGAAAAGTGTCGACCCGAAACTTATAGGACCAAATTGAGTTGGAAATGGTTGATAAGGACCTTGACCCGATACTTAGTAAAGTATGAACCAAAGGTATCAAAGGTGAACGCCACACTCAGGTTTAGGGAGTGATAAGTTCGAAAGAAAGACTCGGAAAGACGCCACTAGAAGCTAGATAAGTCTTACGGGTCCCGAACGAAATTTGAGAGAAAATGCCTCACAAATTTGGCAGCAATTCATTACTTAAAAATGTCAAAAGTTTCTTACAAAATGAAATTTCAGCTATTTATAATCAGCAACTAAGTTAGCCGAATAGTCACATATATTTTCTTAAAAATTAAGCTAATGAATTCTTCAATGGCTTGGCTAGGTTCGGCTGAACTTGGAAACCTTCTAGAATTCACATTGAACCTTGGACAACTTGAATGGTGCATGGATGAGCTAGATTCGGTCAATGTGCATAAATAAGCTCATTTAATTTGTAGCTTTTGCTGAAAAGTGACCAGCCATTAAGAGGGATTTGAATGGCCAAATGAAGTGTGAACACTCGGTTTCAAAGAGTCTTTGTGTGTGAACATTCCAAAACCGAAAAGCCAAGAGTGTGAACTTCATGTGTGAACGGCATTATGCTGGTTCTTGAATCATTTAAAATCAGCTGAACATTCCTCATGCATGTAACGCCACATTCATTGAACCTATGATGCATGCACCTAGCTTAAATGCTTCCACCCACATTCGGCCAACCTACACAACATGAACAAATGAATTTAGTTGATCATTATTCAGCTGAATCATATTAAAAACAAAATTTAGACAACATTAATCCAAATAATTAAAACAAAACCCAATTACTTAAACTAAGTCTAATTAATTCAGTTTGGACAAGACACATTAAAACATGTATTAAGACTTATTTATGAGCTGTAGGAATTTAATTTGACTTAATAACATATAAGAAAACACAATTAATCATGCATAATTAAATCCAACCAGATTTTAAACCAAATAAATAATGAATATTAATTGAGCTGTAATAAACTAATTAAATGACCCAAATATTTATTTCAGCTACTATAATAAGGTCTTAATGAAATTGAGCTAGTTCGAGCTCATTAAGCTTGAAAGGAGCTGGAAACGAGCTAAATGAAGCTCCACAAAATAAGATTGAGCTACGTCCAGCTTGCAAACACGATGAGCCTCGCTTGTAGGCTGATGCAATGGCCGTTCCCAAGGGCTGGTCGTATCAAATAGACTTTTCGTTGGAAAGAAGTGGAAGAATCTTCATAAGAGCCACGATCAACTCTTCGTGAATAAACCTCCATGGATGAGTTCTTATACGAGACACATTCACTTCTTCGTAAGGATTTTTTCGTAGATGAATACTTTGTTTCATACGAAGAATGACTTGTACTTTCTCGTTCGTTACCTTGATAGGCTTCAAACTCATAGCTGGATTTATTTCGGCCTAAATTCCTTGAAGAATAGGAATCTGGATAAAGGTCTCTTTTCACATATTCGTCGAATGTTCGTCTCCTTGATGATCTCATTTCCGTCCTTTCATTTGGATAAATTTGCTCCCGTTGGGTTCTTGCTTGATGACTCCGCTCTTCGACACGATCCAATCGTTTCTTGATGGGTTTGAGTTTTTGATCAAATAGATGCTCCATTTCATGCGTAAAGGCTTGGAGTGTAAAATCTGGCACACTTCCTCCAACAATTCTTATAGGACGGAATCCAACTCCCTTGTCTGAATTTTTTTCCAGACTTCGTGACATTTTTTAAAGAACTCACAACAAAGAAAATCTCACTATCCACTCACAAAGAAATCTCACTTCCTTGGCTTTTTTTCTCTCGAATAAACTCACTACTCTCTTGCCTCTTTCCACTCACTCCTCCTCTCTAAGTTCTTAGGAATTATTTAAACTTAATAGGCAGTTGTTGTGGGTCGGCTTACAAACTTGATGTTTGGGCTTGGAAAGAATATTGTAGGACAAAGGAAAGTAGGCTTGAAATAAAGAAATGTAAATGTTTTGGTGTGGCGAAATAGTAGAAGGTAATAATGACTAAAATTTGGGCAGCAAACAAAAACTAAATTTCAAAACTAGCACTCTTTTTTTTACAATTTTTTTTCACAATTTTTTTTTCAAAATTTTTTTTCACAACTTGATATCCAATCTTTTAAGTTTGAATGGAAACTAGTTTTTTTCGAATTTTTTTTTGAATTTTTTTTTCGAGTTTTTTTTCGAGAAACTACTATACCGTAATGCCGTCAACGTTGATTCTTACTCCAAATTCGCTAGCTCTGATACCAATTTGATACGAACTAATCTTGTGATGTTTTGAGTCGTATGTGTTGCCCAATCATGAATTGAGTAAGGATGGATTCGTTTCGGTTTTAAAATGAAACAAAATAGAGATAATGGCTTCAAACAAAGGTAATAAACAAAATAAAGAGGAAACAATAACAAATTATGTGACAGCCCAAAATTGACCCTAGTCGGGAAGTGGTTTCGGGACCGTTAAATCGAGTCACCGAAATGTTTGAATGTGATATTTATTGTCTAGAATATGTAACTATGAATGTGTGAAAATTTCAAGCTTTGATTTAGTCGATTGCATGTGAATTAAGTCAATAGGACTTATGTGAGAAAATTTTAAAATGTGATAGGTCAATGCGTAAGGACCTATTAGTGCATGTGGGAAAAAAGGGGGGCACTTGCATGTCAAATTCCCCCTCCTAATAAGTAGTGGCCGGCCATGCTATGGGTCCAAACATGTTGGGAACATGTTGGCCTAGTGAGGTATGTAGGATAAAATATAATAAGAAGTATGGGGAAATAAAGAAATGGAAAAAGGAAAGGATGTGTGTAATTGTTTCTTCCCCTCCCCATTGCCGTGAAAGTAAGAAGGAAAAACAAAAAAAAAGTGTCCATCTTTCTTCATTTCCCCTTGGCCGAATGTTCTAAGGAAGAAAGAAAAACAAGTTGTGTTTTTTTTTTTGGTTCTTCTTGGCCGGATTGAAAGAAAGAATTGGGGCAAAAACATTCAGTCACTTGAAGCTTGAGAAGGGGGGGATGGGTGAAGAAAACTAAGTGTTCATCTTTGTTTCTTCTAAGCCGAATGTGAAGGAAGAATAGGGGAGAAACACCACTCGGTCATCCTAGGCTTAAACTAAGGTAAAAAGTTTATGTTAAAATTTGATTTTGGGAATGAATAAAGCTTTCGGCCATAGTAGTCAATAAAGAATATGGCTGTTGTTTCATATTAATTTGGACGAATCATGGTGGATGGGCGTTTGAGCCAAACAAATGATCATATGTATGCATTAGATGCTAAGTAGGAAGAATCGGCTATCATGTTGGATGCTATTGCCGAATATGAACTTGGTTATATTTGAGTAATGTATGTGTTTTGAGTTGACGGCATGAAAAGAAAGCTTAAAATGTGTTATAAACAAATTATTTGTTAAACTAAGGTTTGCTAAATTACCATTTTTCCTTGCCGAATATGTGCTTAATTAAAGAAGAGTTTGTGTTGAATGTTTAAATAATTTAGATAATTATTAATCTAAGTCTAAGCTAGGTAAAGTAAATGATTGTGGCTTAATTGTTTTAGGGCAAGTGGCTATTATGGTGAAATGCAAATTCGGTCATGGAATTTAATGAATTTCTTATTGAATTTTGATAAATTTTGTTATAAGAAATACTAAGGATGAAATTGAGTTGGCTATTTAAATGACATTAATTTTTGGTATTAAGTTGAATTGGAAAGTTGATAAATGTGTAAATATGACTTAGGGCTTATATAAGCATTCGGCATTAGCTAAGGAGTGAGAATTTGATAGTTGATGTATATGTAAATGGGTAGTGTTAATTGAATGTGATTTATTTGGTGATAATCGTAGTGGTTAAACTAGTTAAATTATTGATTTAGCTCAAGGAGTTAAAGGAGGTGAATCGAGCAAAGGCAAAGAAAAGGTCATCGAGTAGCCGAGTTGGAACCGTCTTACCAAACACGAGGTAAGTCATTAAGCATGTAGTTGGTATTATTTCAAATGGTCATAATGTTTATGTATTGATGCTGAATGGAATGAATAAATATACATATATATATGCATGTACGTATGTGATGATGAAATTGTTGAATGAAAAGAAAAGAGGTAAGATGTACTGAGTTGTTGATCTCGGCACTAAACGTGCGGGTATAACCATTTATGACCATGAGATTGGCGCTAAGTGCGCGGGATTAAATTGTACAGCACTAAGTGTGCGATTTGACTATGTTGCACTAAGTGTGCGAAATGAATATGATGCACTAAGTGTGCGAATTGACCATGCGGCACTAAGTGTGCGAGTTTGACTATGTAGCACTAAGTGTGCGATTTCATTACGTAGCACTAAGTGTGCGAGTTGATTATATAGCACTGAGTGTGCGTACTCAATATACATTCGTGAATCATTATGGACACTATGTGTGCGACACCATTGAGTCGATCGCGGACAGCGGATCGGGTAAGTGTCCTGAGTACATGGCTAATAGGTGCTATGCTTATACTTGGTGTTGAGCCCGGTAAGTTTGAACCTATGTGACAAATATACTTGAAGTCACGTACATAAAATTTATCGTAGGATGGGTGAAAGGCCGTTTAGTCGTTTGATTGTAACGAAAATAAATTGATTTATGAAAATGCTTCAATGTCCTATTGATGAGTATATGGAATGTGAATGCATGAATTGATATGAAATTGAATCGATAGGTGGGAGGAACTATGGTATGGTTCGGTATGGATGGAGTAAATTGTCTCGTTCCATTTTGTTTCCTCTTGTGATAAAGTTATTGATGGATGGTAGTACATTGCTTATGACTTACTGAGTTATAAACTCACTCGGTGTTTCCTTGTCACCCATTATAGGTTGCTTGGACTCATCTATTTTTGCGGGGTCAGGTCGTCATCGAAGTCATCACACCGGATAGCAAGTTTTGGTACTTTCTTCTTAGTTGGCTTAGAAGAACATTTTGGCATGTATAAGCTATTACGTTGTGTTTGAACTTTGGCATGTAAACTTTAAGCCATGCGAAAATGGCACGAATGTTCGATTGAGTTGGATCAAGGGTAGGCATGAAATGGACCTAGTTACTTTCGTAACAGATGCTGGCAGCAGCAGTGTCATGAGATTGAAAAATCACTAAAAATAGTAGGAGTGGAATTAATTGATGAATAAATTATGTAATCGAAGCTCGATGAGTCTGTTTCCATGAGGAAGTAACGAAAAGATCATATGGGCAGTATATTAAGAGATAATCAGATTTTTGTGGGACAGGGCCAGAACGGGTTCTGGATTCCTTTCTCTGACTTTGGAAATTCAATATAAATTAACCAGAGATAATTAGGGGTCGTACCATATATGTACAGATTCCTCTCTGAGTCTAGTTTTCATAGAAACAAACGGCATCAGTATTGAAGCCCCGTGCAGGGAGATATCCAGGTCGTAATGGGAAAAGGTCAGTGTAGTCGACCCCTGCAACATGGGAGACTTTGACTAATAAACTGTACTAATTGGCCCAACCAAAACATCTATAAAAAAATACATAGATGGGCACATGAGTCTAGTTTCTGGGAAAAATCACGAAACTGATTTTCGAGTTACGAAACTCAATATATGATTTTTAAAACGACTAGTACACAGATTGGGCAGTGTCTGGAAAATAAATTTTATAAGGGGTTAAAGTCAGTTAACACCTCGTGTTCGACTCCGGTGTCGGTTTCGGGTTCGTGGTGTTACATTTGATTGGTATCAGAGCCAGGTTTAGTCGGTTCTAGGACTACCATAGCGCGTATGAGTCTAGCTATACATGCCGAATGTTAATGTTTAAATGTGTGATGACTTCCGACGGTTGAAATGTTTTTGTTTTGATTAGTAAATGGACCCCGGTGATGAAAGAACCCTAGCGGATGACGTTGAGAGTGTAGCGGCTGCTCCTGCACAAGGGATGCCGCCTGTTGAACCTCAGTCATCTGCGAATAATCAAGGTGAGGGGGCTAAACAAGCCTTCTTTACCATGATGAATGAGTGGGTCGCGCAATATGCCCGAACCAACCCGGCTGTCCAACAATTCCCAAATTTGATTAATCCACCCCAAGAGCCTGTAATGCCATCAGTCGCTGATCCTGTGAGGCTGAGTAAGCCACCTGTAGACTTGATTAGGAAGCGTGGGGCCGAGGAGTTCAAGGCCATAGTAACTGATGATGCCGAAAGGGCCGAGTTCTGGCTTGATAACACCATTCGGGTGTTCGATGAATTGTCATGCACACCTGACGAATGTCTAAAATGTGCTGTATCTCTGTTGCGAGACTCAGCCTACTATTGGTGGAGGACCTTGATTTCCATAGTCCCGAACGAACGAGTAACTTGGGACTTCTTTCAAACGGAATTGCGAAAGAAATTTATTAGCCAACGGTTCATTGATCAGAAGCGTAAGGAGTTCTTGGAACTCAAGCAAGGCCGTATGACTGTATCTGAATACGAACATGAATTCGTAAGACTCAGTAGGTATGCCCGGGAGTGTGTAGCTGATGAGGTTGCTATGTGCAAAAGGTTCGAGGAAGGATTGAATGAAGATTTAAAGCTACTAATGGGTATTTTGGAAATAAAAGAATTCGTAACACTAGTCGAACGAGCCTGCAAGGCGGAAGAACTTGGAAAGGAGAAGAGGAAGGCTGAATTTGAAGCTAGAGATTATCGTAAAAGATCGACGGGTAAAGCTCCGTTCTCAGCTGTAAAGAAGTCCAGGGAGGACATTAATAAGTCGAGGGCGACTGTGGGAATTTCCATCAGGGCAAGACCATCGATGGGCTCCCGAGCTACTTCGGTAGCTAGTGTGGGCAATAATCGTCACGAGAAACCTGAATGTCCCCAATGTGGAAGACGACACCTAGGTGAATGTTGGGGTAAGTCTACTAACAGGGCCTGTTACGGATGCGGTTCGAAGGACCACTTCATTAGAGATTGCACGGAGCTGGATGAGAAGAATAAGATTCAAGGTGCAAGACCTAGTGGAGTGACATCTAGAGGTAGACCACCGAGAATTTTAGGAGGTAGGAGTGGTAGTCAGAGAGGGGCCTCAGATACGGCCGATCGAGCCGAGAACCGTACTCCTTCTAGAGCATATGCCATTCGCGCACGAGAGGAGGCATCCTCCCCCGACGTCATCACTGGTACCTTCACTCTCTTTGATACTAATGTGATTGCATTGATTGACCCTGGCTCTACTCATTCATATGTATGCGAAACCTTAGCATCCAATAAGACTCTACCTGTTGAGTCTACTGAGCTAGTAATTCGAGTGTCAAACCCTTTGGGTCAATGCGTACTTGTTGATAAAGTGTGTAAGAGATGCCCTCTAATAATTCAAGAATCCTGTTTTCCGGCCGATTTGATGCTTTTGCCGTTCGACGAGTTTGATGTTATTCTTGGTTTGGATTGGTTAACCGCGCATGATGCGGTTGTGAATTGCAAAAGCAAGACTATCGATTTGAGGTGCGCAAATAACGAAATAATCCGAGTTGAGTCTGCGGACTTAAAGGGGTTGCCAGCTGTAATATTAGCAATGTTGGCCCAGAAATATGTAAGGAAAGGGTGCGAAGCATACCTCGCGTATGTACTTGATGACAAGGAGTTAGAAAAGAAACCCGAATCGGTGCCGGTGGTTTGTGAATACCTGGATGTTCTTCCTGAAGAGTTACCGGGTTTGCCACCTGTTCGGGAGGTAGAGTTTGGTATTGAGCTTGTACCTGGAACTACTCCAATTTCGATCACTCCGTATCGTATGGCACTAACCGAGTTAAAAGAGTTGAAAGCTCAGTTGCAAGAATTGACGGATAGAGGTTTCGCTCGACTGAGTTTCTCACCTTGGGGTGCACCAGTATTGTTCGTGAAAAAGAAGGACGGAACCATGAGGTTGTGCATTGACTATCGTCAACTGAATAAAGTGACGATAAAGAATAAGTATCCGTTACCGCGTATTGATGATCTGTTCGATCAATTAAAGGGAGCATCGGTGTTTTCAAAGATAGATTTGAGATCGGGTTATTATCAGTTGCGGATTCGAGATTCGGAAGTACCCAAAACTGCTTTCAGAACGAGGTACGGTCACTACGAGTTCTTAGTGATGCTGTTTGGGCTTACTAATGCCCCTGCGGTGTTTATGGATTTGATGAATCGGATCTTCAGGCCGTATTTGGATCGGTTCGTAGTTGTGTTTATTGATGACATCTTGGTCTATTCAAGAGATGAGACCGAACATGCTGAGCATCTGAGGCTAGTGTTGCAAATTTTGCGAGATAAGCAGTTATATGCTAAGTTCAGTAAGTGTGAGTTCTGGTTAAGAGAGGTTAGCTTCTTGGGTCATGTGGTATCCGCATCGGGTATTCGAGTTGACCCGAGCAAAATTTCAGACATACTTAACTGGAAGCCTCCGAGAAATGTTACCGAAGTCCAGAGCTTTCTAGGGCTCGCCGGTTATTACCGACGATTTGTCAAAGGTTTCTCGATGATAGCCACACCAATGACGAAGCTACTTCAGAAGGATGTTAAGTTCGAATGGACGGAGAAATGTCAGAAAAGCTTCGATCAACTGAAAACTCATTTGACTGAAGCTCCAATTTTGGTGCAACCCGAATCGGGTAAAGAGTTTGTCATTTATAGTGACGCATCCCTACTTGGGTTGGGTTGCGTATTGATGCAAGAAGGTCGAGTTGTGGCCTATGCGTCGAGACAATTGAAGCCACACGAGAGAAATTATCCGACCCATGATCTCGAACTAGCCGCCATTGTGTTTGCATTGAAAATATGGCGACATTATTTGTTTGGTGAGAAGTGCCATGTGTTTTCGGATCATAAAAGTCTCAAATATTTGATGACTCAACGAGACTTGAATCTGCGACAAAGACGTTGGCTTGAGTTGTTGAAAGATTACGAGCTTGTCATTGATTACCACCCGGGAAAGGCTAATGTGGTTGCGGACGCCTTAAGCCGAAAATCACTGTTTGCTTTGCGAGCGATGAATGTACACTTGTCTGTTCTACCTGACAATGTGTTAGTAGCTGAATTAAAAGCCAAACCATTATTGACTCATCAAATTCGTGAAGCTCAGAAGGTCGATGATGAATTGGTTGCAAAACGAGCTGAGTGTGTTCCGAACAAGGAATCAGAGTTTCAGATTGATGATGATGGTTGTTTGAGGTTTAGAAGTCGTTTGTGTGTTCCAAGGAATTCGGAACTCATTCCGATGATTCTGAACGAAGCCCATTGTAGCCGAATGTCAATTCACCCCGGGAGCACGAAAATGTACAACGACTTGAAACGTCGGTTTTGGTGGCGTGGTATGAAACGAGACATCTCCGACTTTGTTTCGAGATGTTTAATATGTCAACAAGTGAAAGCGGAACATCAAGTGCCTTCAGGGTTACTTCAGCCGATCATGATACCCGAGTGGAAATGGGACCGAGTCACAATGGACTTTGTGTCCGGACTGCCATTGTCCGCAAGTAAGAAGGATGCGATTTGGGTTGTTGTTGATAGGCTGACTAAGTCGGCTCACTTTATCCCCGTGCGTACGGATCTTTCATTGGATAAACTAGCCGAATTGTATGTCTCTCAGATTGTGAGATTACATGGAGTACCTATTTCTATCGTGTCGGATAGAGATCCGAGATTCACCTCACGATTTTGGAAGAAATTGCAAGAAGCTTTGGGTACCAAGCTGCATTTTAGCACCGCTTTTCACCCCCAAACCGATGGACAATCCGAGCGGATAATTCAGATACTCGAGGATATGCTGAGATGCTGCATCCTTGAGTTTAGTGGTTCATGGGAACGGTATGTACCTTTGATTGAATTTGCTTACAACAATAGTTTTCAATCAAGTATTAAGATGGCACCTTATGAGGCTTTGTACGGTCGTAAATGCCGTACGCCATTGTTTTGGCCGAGCTTGGTGAAAGTAAAATTTTCGGAGTTGATTTGATTAAAGATGCCGAACAAAAAGTAAAGGTAATTCGCGAAAGTCTAAAGGCAGCCACGGATCGTCAGAAATCGTATGCGGATTTGAAACGAAAAGACATTGAATATCAGGCGGGAGATAAAGTGTTTCTTAAAGTTTCACCTTGGAAAAAGGTACTCAGATTTGGCCGAAAGGGCAAGTTGAGTCCGAGATTCATTGGGCCATACGAAATATCCGAACGAGTCGGTCCAGTTGCGTATCGATTGATTTTACCCCATGAACTTGAAAAGATTCAGGATGTCTTTCATGTTTCAATGCTTCGACGTTATAGATCCGATCCGTCACATGTGATTAATTCCTCAGAAGTTGAAATTCAATCTGACTTGAGCTATGAAGAAGAACCGATTCGTATCCTAGCTCGTGAAGTGAAAGAGTTGCGAAATAAAAGGGTTCCGTTGGTTAAGGTGTTGTGGCTCAAACACGGGATCGAGGAAGCAACCTGGGAACCCGAGAGCTCGATGAAAGAACGATATCCAAACCTATTTACTGGTAAGATTTTCGAGGACGAAAATTTCTTAAGTGGGGGAGAGTTGTGACAGCCCAAAATTGACCCTAGTCGGGAAGTGGTTTCGGGACCGTTAAACTGAGTCACCGAAATGTTTGAATGTGATATTTATTGTCTAGAATATGTAACTATGAATGTATGAAAATTTCAAGCTTCGATTTAGTCGATTGCATGTGAATTAAGTCAATAGGACTTATGTGAGAAAATTTTAAAATGTGATAGGTCAATGCGTAAGGACCTATTAGTGAATGTGGGAAAAAAGGGGGACTTGCATGTCAAATTCCCCCTCCTAATAAGTAGTGGCCGGCCATGCTATGGGTGGAAACATGTTGGGAACATGTTGGCCTAGTCAGGTATGTAGGATAAAATATAATAAGAAGTATGGGGAAATAAAGAAATGGAAAAAGGAAAGGATGTGTGTAATTGTTTCTTCCCCTCCCCATTGCCGTGAAAGTAAGAAGGAAAAACAAAAAAAAAGTGTCCATCTTTCTTCATTTCCCCTTGGCCGAATGTTCTAAGGAAGAAAGAAAAACAAGTTGTGTTTTTTTTTGGTTCTTCTTGGCCGGATTGAAAGAAAGAATTGGGGCAAAAACATTCGGTCACTTGAAGCTTGAGAAGGGGGGGATGGGTGAAGAAAACTGATGTGATCCGGCTCGGTTGATTGAGTCGATTCACTTGATTGCCCGATCGTCGACGAGAAGTTCGTTCGAAATTGTTTTAAGATGAAGATTGTTTTCAGTTTAAGCGGAAGACTTTTAAAAGGGTTCAAAAGATAGGCTAAATTCGGATATTTTGTAGGTTCGGTTTAATAAGAAAAGAAATAAAGTTTATATTTAATAAATAGGATGGAGATGGAAAAATGAACTTAAGTATTAAGAACGATTCAATACTATGTAAAGTATTGCCCCGGGACTTATATTGCTTAAGGTGGGTTTAATGGAAGTCGAAGATGGACCTTGACCCGTTACCTATAGAGAGGTAGGAACCAAAGGTATAAAAAGGTGGATGAACGCCACACCAGGATGGTGATAAGTTCAAAAGAGAACGATAGACGCCACTAGCACGCTAGATAAGTCAGATCGAAACTCGTACGAATTTTAGAGAGGAGAAAACTCACTCTTTGAACAAAGTTCATTCAAATGATCAAAAGTCAAAAGTCAAAAGTCCTTTACAAATGAAATCAACAAACTATTTATACTAGTTTCTTATGCTAACCGAATAGTCCATTCATGAACTTAATGATTAAGTAATGAACCTAAATTAAGACATGAACCTTCTAGAAAAATGACCAATGGTGTCCTTGTCCATGTTCGGCCGAATGGTACTTCAATGGGCAACTTCATGGCTAAGGAAATGAACTTGAAGGCTTGGTGAATGTATGGGAGAGCAATGGACATGTCTAGGTTCGGCCAAGGTGTGAATGGACACTCCAAGAGATGCCTTTTAGCTGAATAGGTACTTAGGAGATCAATGGACAGCAACCGATGCATGTAAGTGAATATTCATGCATTCTTCCATTCATTGTATTAAATCATTCATGCATCATCCTTACGTTCATTGAACCAGCCCATTCATGAATCATCTTTAATTGTGTTCCCACATCATGCATTGTAAGTAGACGTTCATGCACCTAGCTTGAATGAATCTCCACATTCGGCTGTACCTAAAAACACACATGAACTTAATTAATTTCAAGCAAATTCAGCTGAACTAAATTAAAGTATAATGTGAACATCCTAAATAACATTGAGACAACTTAAATATTAACAAATCATAACACATAAATTCGGCTGGACAAATTTAAAACATGTAATAATTTAGACAAATTAAATGACATCTAGACACCTTTAATTCAGCCAAATCAAGACATATTAAACACTTGTAATAAATTAAGACATATTTAAAAGCTGTAATGAAACTTATTTACATGCTTATTTAAATGGTCTAAAACTCCAGCAAATAAAGTTAATTTAGCTAAAGAGCTAATAATGAGCTGAATTGAATTTAAACCAAGCTCAAACGAGCTGAATTAAGCTCATGTGAGCTAAAATAAAATTCGGTGAGCTGAACCAAGCTAAATGGAGCTTGAGGAGCTGAATTCAAGCTGAGGTCAAGGGCATCCTTGACCAGGGTCATATCATTCTCCCCTTCTTTAGAACGACTTGTCCTCAAGTCGAGCCATTGGTTCACTCGATCGCAGCAACTTTTACTTAGCTTTCCTCGGTCGAACGGGATGGATTGGAATGGGGACAACTGAAAGGAATAACCATGAGTTAACAAGAATGGTTTCAAATAAATTTGTAATCCAAATGCAAGCAAAATAGAATAAGAAAATCCCATGGGAGTGGACGGATGCAAAGCAACATGTTCACAACCATGCAAACAAACTAATTTACTCGTTAATGCCTCGTCAATTATTCGAAACGAAAATGAACATGTTCTAAGGCAATCAAATGTCTCAAATCGTTTCCACAAGTCATAACCAATATGTGAATAACGAATCAAATCAACAAAACAATCTTTGGCACCACCTAAAGAGAACAACGATGTTTCAAAAAGTTCATGAGCCTTACCTTTAAAAGTAGTAAAACAAAGATCATTTTTAAATAAAGCTGAACAGTTAAACACATCACAATTTAAATTCCTTGCAACAACCAATTCTTCAACAAAAATTTTATTACCAACCAAATAGGGCAGAGAAATTTTAAAGTTATCGTAAATCATACCTTGTTTACCTCGAGGGATGGAAAAACAAGGATCATTTTTACCTTTGTCTATCATCATAAATCTTCTCTCCTCGGAAATGTAGTCTAGTCGAATCTCTGTGCTGAATTAACCTTAACGAAATGAAATGCGAACTTCAAATACAACCACAAAAATGGATTAAGGAATGAATTTAAATTGAAATCAAATTTTTCATACCTCAGTTCCTTATTCAACACCCAATTATCAAAACAATAGAAATTGTTCACACAAAATTGATGAAGCTTGACTTTCCCATAAAACGAACCAAAATAGATTCCGGGTTTAAAAACTTGATTTTGAGTATTCATGCCAAAATGTAGCAAAAATTTCATTAAACCAAACACGTTAAACCAATGGGATTTTTGCATACACAGGGACAAACAATTAAAACTTTTTACATTCATCAATTCATACTTGCACAAATTCATGGATTTTCCACAAAGCGTTAATTGGTGCACAAAATTGTCACAAATGAAGAATTTAATCGCCTTTCGTGAAAAACCGTCATCACGCAAAATTAAACCTTTGGTTTGTTGATTGGAACAAAAATCAACCACATTCAGGGAGTAGCAATTAATCAGACCAAAATAAAGAGAGCGTTTAGAAATTAAGTCACTAAAAAGTAGTTCAACAATTTTCAAACCTGGGGGTCGTGACTCGATCGTTAACATTTCCTCACCTCTCTTACCTTTGAACTCTTGAGGCACGTTTTCATCTTCAACCTTACCTATACTGACTATATGAAAATGTCTTTCATCGGAAAGGTAGTGAAGTTGAAAATTATCGTTTGATATCTCGGGCACCTGGAAAGAAGAAACAGAACAAGAACAAGTTTCATATGGATTAGTCGAAATGCTCCTCACTTTTTCTGGTTCGTTTATCTCTTTTTCTCTCATTTCTTTTCTAATCTCAACTTCTTTTTTTCTCTTTTCATTTCCTCTCTCATTTTCACTTTTATTTTCGACCTCACTCTCTTTTTGGATTTCTTTTTCTTTTCAATCTCTTTTTCTTTTCTTTCGATTTCTTTTTCTCGCTCGTACTCTTGTACAATCTCAATTTCTTTTTCGAATTCTTTCTCTTCATTTTCTTTTTCTCTCGCTTTTTCGATTTCATTACAATGTGCAGTCGACACGAAAGAATCAAAAATATAATCATTTGCCCCAAAGGAAGAGAAAATATTTTCATAGGCTTCTCGTCCATTTCTTCGGGAACAATCCTCCGGGAAGGACTTCTTTGAGTCATACGATGAATAACTCGTCCTCTCTTGTTTGTCATGTCGAGAAGTTGCAAGCTCTAGGTTGTCGCATCTTGAATTCCTTGACGAATAAGAATCCCGATAAGAATCTCTTAGAGAGTAGTCTTTGGACGCGTATCGCCGTGATGATCTCGACTCCGTTTCTCGACTTGGTGGATTTTGTTTTCGTCTGGCTCTTTCCTCCACTCGATCCAATCGATCATGCAATTTATCAAAATTTGATTTCACAATTCTACGTATCTCTTGCTTCAAATATTGGAAATCTGATTCGGAAAATTCTTGTGACATGATTTTTTTTTCAAAAAAAAATGATTAAAATAAAATAGAAAGTAAATACCTCACCACAAAAATCTCACATTTCACTCACAATGAAAATTGGATAACACTCCACTCGTGTTTACACTCGTTAAATGGCTTTTGCTCGCTCTAATGTACTCACCACTCGTGCCTTTTTCCGCTCGTCTCACTCTCGTGAATTCGTATTTTGTTTCAAGAAGACTTATTGCGGCTTAGAGGGTCGGATTCAAAATGGGTTACAAGGAATAATGTCGGGTGTAGGGTAGGCTGAATAAAGAAGAAAATTGGTTTAAAATGTGGCGTTGGGATGGTAAATAATGGTAGGAAGGGAAACTTGATGATCGAAGTAAATAAGAGAAGAAAATAAAAACTCGCAAGACTTTTCACTTTTTTTTTTAAACTTGATTTTTTTTTGCTCACCTTTTTTTTTCTTTTCTTTTTTTTTTGCTCGATTTTTTTTCACTTTTTTTTTTGAATTTTTTTTCAATCAAATTTTTTTTTCGAATTTTTTTTTGATTTTTTTGTTACTCCAATACAATAGTAAGCTAAATACAAGGGAAAAAAAATTAAATTACAACTCAAATTTTTTTTTGATTTTTTTTTCACGTTTCGAACCTACTTGCGGCCTTATTACGAACGTCGGCACTCCTCGTTTTAGTAGCTCTGATACCAAATGATGTGATCCGGCTCGGTTGATTGAGTCGATTCACTTGATTGCCCGATCGTCGACGAGAAGTTCGTTCGAAATTGTTTTAAGATGAAGATTGTTTTCAGTTTAAGCGGAAGACTTTTAAAAGGGTTCAAAAGATAGGCTAAATTCGGATATTTTGTAGGTTCGGTTTAATAAGAAAAGAAATAAAGTTTATATTTAATAAATAGGATGGAGATGGAAAAATGAACTTAAGTATTAAGAACGATTCAATACTATGTAAAGTATTGCCCCGGGACTTATATTGCTTAAGGTGGGTTTAATGGAAGTCGAAGATGGACCTTGACCCGTTACCTATAGAGAGGTAGGAACCAAAGGTATAAAAAGGTGGATGAACGCCACACCAGGATGGTGATAAGTTCAAAAGAGAACGATAGACGCCACTAGCACGCTAGATAAGTCAGATCGAAACTCGTACGAATTTTAGAGAGGAGAAAACTCACTCTTTGAACAAAGTTCATTCAAATGATCAAAAGTCAAAAGTCAAAAGTCCTTTACAAATGAAATCAACAAACTATTTATACTAGTTTCTTATGATAACCGAATAGTCCATTCATGAACTTAATGATTAAGTAATGAACCTAAATTAAGACATGAACCTTCTAGAAAAATGACCAATGGTGTCCTTGTCCATGTTCGGCCGAATGGTACTTCAATGGGCAACTTCATGGCTAAGGAAATGAACTTGAAGGCTTGGTGAATGTATGGGAGAGCAATGGACATGTCTAGGTTCGGCCAAGGTGTGAATGGACACTCCAAGAGATGCCTTTTGGCCGAATAGGTACTTAGGAGATCAATGGACAGCAACCGATGCATGTAAGTGAATATTCATGCATTCTTCCATTCATTGTATTAAATCATTCATGCATCATCCTTACGTTCATTGAACCAGCCCATTCATGAATCATCTTTAATTGTGTTCCCACATCATGCATTGTAAGTAGACGTTCATGCACCTAGCTTGAATGAATCTCCACATTCGGCTGTACCTAAAAACACACATGAACTTAATTAATTTCAAGCAAATTCAGCTGAACTAAATTAAAGTATAATGTGAACATCCTAAATAACATTAAGACAACTTAAATATTAACAAATCATAACACATAAATTCGGCTGGACAATTTTAAAACATGTAATAATTTAGACAAATTAAATGACATCTAGACACCTTTAATTCAGCCAAATCAAGACATATTAAACACTTGTAATAAATTAAGACATATTTAAAAGCTGTAATGAAACTTATTTACATGCTTATTTAAATGGTCTAAAACTCCAGCAAATAAAGTTAATTTAGCTAAAGAGCTAATAATGAGCTGAATTGAATTTAAACCAAGCTCAAACGAGCTGAATTAAGCTCATGTGAGCTAAAATAAAATTCGGTGAGCTGAACCAAGCTAAATGGAGCTTGAGGAGCTGAATTCAAGCTGAGGTCAAGGGCATCCTTGACCAGGGTCATATCAAAAACTAAGTGTTCATCTTTGTTTCTTCTAAGCCGAATGTGAAGGAAGAATAGGGGAGAAACACCACTCGGTCATCCTAGGCTTAAACAAAGGTAAAAAGTTTATGTTAAAATTTGATTTTGGGAATGAATAAAGCTTTCGGCCATAGTAGTCAATAAAGAATATGGCTGTTGTTTCATATTAATTTGGACGAATCATGGTGGATGGGCGTTTGAGCCAAACAAATGATCATATGTATGCATTAGATGCTAAGTAGGAAGAATCGGCTATCATGTTGGATGCTATTGCCGAATATGAACTTGGTTATATTTGAGTAATGTATGTGTTTTGAGTTGACGGCATGAAAAGAAGGCTTAAAATGTGTTATAAACAAATTATATGTTAAACTAAGGTTTGCTAAATTACCATTTTTCCTTGCCGAATATGTGCTTAATTAAAGAAGAGTTTGTGTTGAATGTTTAAATAATTTAGATAATTATTAATCTAAGTCTAAGCTAGGTAAAGTAAATGATTGTGGCTTAATTGTTTTAGGGCAAGTGGCTATTATGGTGAAATGCAAATTCGGTCATGGAATTTAATGTATTTCTTATTGAATTTTGATAAATTTTGTTATAAGAAATACTAAGGATGAAATTGAGTTGGCTATTTAAATGACATTAATTTTTGGTATTAAGTTGAATTGGAAAGTTGATAAATGTGTAAATATGACTTAGGGCTTATATAAGCATTCGGCATTAGCTAAGGAGTGAGAATTTGATAGTTGATGTATATGTAAATGGGTAGTGTTAATTGAATGTGATTTATTTGGTGATAATCGTAGTGGTTAAACTAGTTAAATTATTGATTTAGCTCAAGGAGTTAAAGGAGGTGAATCGAGCAAAGGCAAAGAAAAGGTCATCGAGTAGCCGAGTTGGAACCGTCTTACCCAACACGAGGTAAGTCATTAAGCATGTAGTTGGTATTATTTCAAATGGTCATAATGTTTATGTATTGATGCTGAATGGAATGAATAAATATACATATATATATGCATGTACGTATGTGATGATGAAATTGTTGAATGAAAAGAAAAGAGGTAAGATGTACTGAGTTGTTGATCTCGGCACTAAACGTGCGGGTATAACCATTTATGACCATGAGATTGGCGCTAAGTGCGCGGGATTAAATTGTACAGCACTAAGTGTGCGATTTGACTATGTTGCACTAAGTGTGCGAAATGAATATGATGCACTAAGTGTGCGAATTGACCATGCGGCACTAAGTGTGCGAGTTTGACTATGTAGCACTAAGTGTGCGATTTGATTACGTAGCACTAAGTGTGCGAGTTGATTATATAGCACTGAGTGTGCGGACTCAATATACATTCGTGAATCATTATGGACACTATGTGTGCGACACCATTGAGTCGATCGCAGACAGCGGATCGGGTAAGTGTCCTGAGTACATGGCTAATAGGTGCTATGCTTATACTTGGTGTTGAGCCCGGTAAGTTTGAACCTATGTGACAAATATACTTGAAGTCACGTACATAAAATTTCTCGTAGGACGGGTGAAAGGCCGTTTAGTCGTTTGATTGTAACGAAAATAAATTGATTTATGAAAATGCTTCAATGTCCTATTGATGAGTATATGGAATGTGAATGCATGAATTGATATGAAATTGAATCGATAGGTGGGAGGAACTATGGTATGGTTCGGTATGGATGGAGTAAATTGTCTCGTTCCATTTTGTTTCCTCTTGTGATAAAGTTATTGATGGATGGTAGTACATTGCTTATGACTTACTGAGTTATAAACTCACTCGGTGTTTCCTTGTCCCCATTATAGGTTGCTTGGACTCATCTATTTTTGCGGGGTCAGGTCGTCATCGAAGTCATCACACCGGATAGCAAGTTTTGGTACTTTCTTCTTAGTTGGCTTAGAAGAACATTTTGGCATGTATAAGCTATTACGTTGTGTTTGAACTTTGGCATGTAAACTTTAAGCCATGCGAAAATGGCACGAATGTTCGATTGAGTTGGATCAAGGGTAGGCATGAAATGGACCTAGTTACTTTCGTAACAGATGCTGGCAGCAGCAGTGTCATGAGATTGAAAAATCACTAAAAATAGTAGGAGTGGAATTAATTGATGAATAAATTATGTAATCGAAGCTCGATGAGTCTGTTTTCATGAGGAAGTAACGAAAAGATCATATGGGCAGTATATTAAGAGATAATCAGATTTTTGTGGGACAGAGCCAGAATGGGTTCTGGATTCCCTGCTCCGAATTTGGAAATTCAATATAAATTAACCAGAGATAATTAGGGGTCGTACCATATATGTACAGATTCCTCTCTGAGTCTAGTTTTCATATAAATAAACGGCATCAGTATTGAAGCCCCGTGCAGGGAGATATCCAGGTCGTAATGGGCAAAGGTCAGTGTAGTCGACCCCTGCAACATGGGAGACTTTGACTAATAAACTGTACTAATTTGCCCGACCAAAAATTCTAGAAAAAATACATAGATGGGCACATGAGTCTAGTTTCTGGGAAAAATCACGAAACTAATTTTCGAGTTACGAAACTCAAGATATGATTTTTAAAACGACTAGTACACAGATTGGGCAGTGTCTGGAAAATAAATTTTATAAGGGGTTAAAGTCAGTTAACACCTCGTGTTCGACTCCGGTGTCGGTTTCGGGTTCGGGGTGTTACAAATTAATTGGCTAAGACCGAAAATGATCCAACAATAACGAATTGTTGACCCGAATCTCAAAATGGTCTTTAGGTGTTTTCGGTTAAAGGAAACAGGAAAGGAACCTTGACCCACTATCAACTATGATAGGAACCAAAGATATATTGAACGCCACACCAAAGGTGATAAGTTCAGCAACAAAGAAAAGATGGACGCCACAAGCTATGCTTGATAAGTCAAATCAATTTCGAAAGAACAAAGAGAATTGGATAGCTCACAATTCAAATATTTCATCTATATTCAGCAAAAAGTTCTTCCTCTCTATGGCTGATTACATCTATTTATAATGCTAAAACAAGGTAACCGAATGGTCAAAAACATCCACTTAATGTGCCATAAAAACTGATGTCTTTTCTTATTCTTTGAACCAAATAACTCCTTCCATAAAATCACTTTAATTCAGCTGATTTGAATGTCTTTAATGGCTTAGAAAATGAATCTTGAATTGTCCTTGGCTAGTTGAATAGACATCATCTCTTAACCAGCTCCTTAATGACATTCAAAGGCTTGATTAATTTCTCTTGAAAGCTCCAAAAATGGCTGGAAGTGGAAGAGTTGCTGCTGAATTTTAAAGGGCATAAAATGCTCTTTAAAAACTCCTTTAATGATTTTAAGCTCCCTTTATAACAGCCCCTTTAATTGTAACTCAAAAGAACTTGAACAACCACTTAATTAAATGTGTAACAGCCTTGAATTGTAACCACTATAAGCTAAAAAGTCACCTGCAATAAACACATTAAAATGAGTTTATTAAACAAATGAAAACACTTATTAATCATAACAAACATTAAACTTACTTAAATAAATGAACTAAAACATATATGCAATAATTATTCCAGCAACTAGTTTAATTAAAGAAGCATAATTAAATGAACTTAACTCATGCATCAATAAATAATCCTAGGAACTAGATTAATTAAGAACAACACTTATTAATTAAAACTAAGATGAGTTGAATAAATGTCCAGCAACTCATTTATTAAACTAAGATGCTTAAATGCATGGTTTTGAAATGCAAATTTAACTAACATGAAAGTTACATAATTAAACTAACTTGACTTAATTTAATGATGCAAACTTAACTAACATGAAAGTTATATAATGCATGACTTTATTAAATGCAGAACACATATTAATGATGTGCAAACTATGACATAATTAAAAACACAAACTAAAATAACTAAAAATTAATGAATCAAAGTCCTTATTTTCCAGCTGCCAAATTGACAAACTGAAATTAAAAACTTCATTTTGCACTTGGGCCCCTCGAGTTTGGGCCAATCTCGGTAGCATCGAGTTGTGTTGTAACATGATGCGACCGGGATCGCATCAAATAGATTCGAGAAATTCTACCCACTTAGCATGCCTCTTATTCAACTTGTGTTTCCCTTTTAAATACTTCAAGGACTCGTGGTCGGTGTGTATTACGAATTCTTTGGGCCAAAGATAGTGCTGCCACATTTCGAAGGCTCGAATCAACGAGTAGAGCTCCTTGTCGTACGTCGGGTAGTTTAAAACGGCACCGTTGAGTTTCTCGCTAAAATACGCAATAGGGCGTCCATCTTGCATCAACACGGCTCCAATACCTAAACCTGATGCATCACACTCTAACTCGAAAGTTTTATCAAAATTAGGCAAAGCTAATAATGGTGCATGAGTTAAACAATCTTTAATTTTCAGAAATGATTTTTCTTACTCCTCTCCCCATACAAAATTAGAATTCTTACGAATAACCCCAGTTAAGGGTGCGGCTAAGGTGCTGAAGTTTGGCACGAATCATCGGTAAAAACTTGCTAATCCATGGAAACTTCGAACTTGGGAGACATTCGTCGGACGGGGCCATTCTTGGATCGCCTTGATCTTCTCTTGATCGACTTCAAGACCCTCCGAGCTAACAACAAAACCTAAAAACACAACCTTGTTAGTGCAAAAATCATATTTCTTCAAATTAGCATACAAGGTTTCTTTTCTCAATACTTCCAAAACAGCCTTTAGATGTAAAACATGTTCATCCAAATTTTTACTATAGATCAATATATCATCGAAGTATACTACGCAAAATCTACCAATAAAAGGTCTTAGAACATGATTCATAAGCCTCATGAACGTGCTTGGGGCGTTCGTTAAGCCAAATGGCATAACGAGCCATTCGTAAAGCTCATGCTTTATTTTGAAAGCAGTCTTCCACTCGTCTCCCTCACGCATCCGTATTTGGTGATAACCACTTTTAAGATCGATTTTTGAAAAAAAACTTGCGCCACTTAGTTCATCAAGCATATCATCCAATCGCGGTATAGGATTACGATACTTAATGGTTATCTTATTAATTGCACGGTAGTCCACACACATCCTCCACGTTCCATCCTTCTTCGAAACGAGCAAAACAGGCACGGCGCATGGACTAAGGCTTTCACGCACATAGCCTTTTTCAAGAAGTTTGTTCACTTGCTTTTGTAGTTCTTTCGTCTCTTCGGGATTGCTTCGATAAGCAGGACGGTTCGGAATAGCAGCCCCCGGCACCAAGTCTATTTGGTGTTCAATTCCACGAATAGGTGGCAACCCACTCGGGATTTCTTCCGGGAAAACATCTTTAAAATCCTGCAACACAGACAAAACAGAAGAGGGCAACTTGTCATCAAATTCGTTAGTGCCAAGCAAGCTCTCCTTGTACAAAAGAACCAACAATGGTTGTTTCAATAACATCGATTTTCGAACTTCCCTCTCTTTTACAAACAAATTCTTTCTTTCAATCTCATCACTCATTTCTTTTTCTTTTGAATCACTCTCTCTTTTTTATCACTCATCTTTTTGTTTTTCTTCTTTTCTTTACTCTTTTCTTTATTCTTTTCATTTTTTTGCTCTCTCTCGATTTCTTTTGATTTTTCAATCGAACTCCTCATTTTGAGTTGATCTTCATACACTTGTTTCGGTGATATGGAGCTAGTGTCACCATTCGTCCCATATGCTTAAAAGAGAATCGATTTGTGTAACCATCATGAATTGCTCGCTTGTCGAATTGCCACGGACGTCCCAAAAGAAGATGCCCCGCATGCATCGGTACAACGTCACACATCACTTCATCTTGATATTTTTCGATTGTCAATGAAATGAGCACTTGTTTTGTTACCTTCAATTCTCCACCGTTGTTAAGCCATTGGAGTTTATACGGATGGGGATGTTTGGTGGTGACCAATCCGAGTTTTTCCACCATTAACGTACTAGTCACATTTGTACAGCTTCCGCCATCGATTATAACGCAACAAATCTTACCTTGACTTGACATCGCGTATGGAAGATATTTTTGCGTTGTTGATCATTTTCGGCACCTTGCAAAGTGAGACTTCTTTTCACAACCAAGATTTCTCCATTCTCGGCTTGGTCGATATTTTCCTCTTCTTCGAGTTGTTCAACAACCTCGTTCTCTTGTTCACTTTCGGATTCAATTTCTCCATCATCTCGAACAAACATCGCATTCCGATTTGGGCATTGGCTCGCGATGTGGCCCCTTCCAAGACATTTGAAGCATTTTATGTCTCGGAATCTATTTGGTTGGGCATCCATCTTTCCTTTACTCGATTCGGCCATTGGTTTGTTGAATTTGGTAGCTCCACTTACTTCTTTATTTTGACTCGGCAAGTCTCGTTTGTTGGACCCTTGTCCCCATCTAGTCGTAGAAGAAGTATTAGGGAAAGAACGGAACGTACCTTTTCTCTTTAATTGTTTTTCAACCTTTATGGCCATATGGACCATATCAATGACCTTCATATAATGGTGTAGCTCCACAATATTTGCAATATCTCGGTTAAGGCCGACGAGAAATCGAGCCATGGTGGCTTCTCGATCTTCCTCCACATCGGCGCGGATCATGGCCACTTCCATTTCCTTGTAGTAATCCTCCACGCTTCGTTGGCCTTGAGTTAAGCTTTGGAGCTTTTGATACAACTCCCGGTGATAGTAGGCAGGAATGAATCGCTTTCTCATTATGGCTTTCATTTCCGCCCATGTAGACACGGGACATTCGCCATTGCGTCTTCGGCTCATCGTGAGTTGATACCACCATATTATGGCGTAGTCGGAGAATTCTATAGCAGCTAACTTCACCTTCTTGCTTCTCAAGTAATTGTGGCACTCGAAAACTAATTCCACCTTCTTCTCCCATTCAAGATAGGCCTCGGGATCCGACCTTCCTTGAAAAGCAAGAATTGCCATTTTAATGTTCTTTAAATCATCATCGGTCCTCTCTCGATCTCTTAGTCCCTGTGCTCGTTGGCCTTGTCGCCTTGCACTTTGTCGCGAAGCTCGATCACTTTCAACATCACTTGCTTCATATAGATCATTTGCATGTTGCCATGGACGTTCTCGCTCTCTTCTCAGAATAGGAGGGGTGTTCGCACGTTGGCTTCGTTCCTCCATTTGTTCCATTCGTTCATGAAGGGAATCGAATTGAGGTTGGAACAAACGAGAAATTTCTCGCACGGTTGCTTGAACTTGTAGATCGGGCACTCCGCCTCCGAGAACGTTTCTCCTTGGTTGAAGATTATCTCCTCCACCAGCAGCATTTGAAGCTCCTCCACTCGTTGCTCGTCGTTCCGGGCTCCTTGACATGATGATTAAAATTAAGAATTTTTTTTCTCACCACAAAGACCTCACAAATTCACTCACAAGAAAAAAATTCACTCCCCTTGCCTTTTACCTCTCAAATCCAACTCTCGATATTCTAAAAAGCTACTTAGATTTATCCACACTTGTGGGTTGGCTTCAAGGGGTTTGCAAAGGAAAGTCGTATGGTTTAGGGTAGGCTTGAAAGAAAGAAAGGTTTAAAGATGTGGCGTATAAAATGGATTCACTAATTGGAAAAGAAAAATCACTTGAAATTTTTTTTTAAATAGCTTGAAATTTCACTAAGATGGATATAAAAGAGTGTAGAATGTGATTTTGGAAAAGTTTTTGTTGAAGTGTCTCCAGACTCTTTTTTTTTACGGATCTTTCACGTTCTTTTTGTTCGCACCTAGACCGTAGGCATTTTTTTTTTTCAATTTTTTTTCGAAACTACAATTTACGTACCTAAATTAACCAGCTCTGATACCAACCGATACGAGCTCGTTTTGGATGATGTGACGAGTCATATTATGTTCCCGATCGAATTTAGGTAGTGTCGATTTAATTCAAATTCAATAAGATGAGTTATAATGGTTTTAAATGACTTAGGAAGCAAAATGGTGATAAATGGTTTCTAATGAAACAAGAACGAACCCTTATTAGCAAATAAGGACCCAGGCTTAAAGGTTTCAAAGAAAAAGAAAAGGATGGTAGATAAAATCGAGACCCTCTATTTAGCAAAATAGGAACCTTCGGTATATTTGTGAACCCCACACCAAGGGTGATAAGTTCGAAACAAAGTCAGATTGACGCCACTTGATGTGATCCGGCTCAGTTGATGGAGTCGAGTTCACTTAAGTTGCCCGATCGTCGACGAGAAGTATTGGTTGATGTCGAATGGAGATAACTTTATGGAGTTATTTTAAGCGGAAGTAATTAGAAGGGTTCAGAAATGGCTTGGTTTGGAGAATGGATGGTTCGATTTAACAAAGAAAATAAAGTTTAAGTAGATAGATAAAATGGAATGGAAATTGAACTCAAGCGAAGAACGATTCAATACTATGTAAAGTATTGCCCCGGGACTTATATTGCTTAAGGTGGGTTTAATGGAAGTCGAAGATGGACCTTGACCCGTTACCTATAGAGAGGTAGGAACCAAAGGTATAAAAAGGTGGATGAACGCCACACCAGGATGGTGATAAGTTCAATAAGTCGGGTTGACGCCACTAGCGAGCTAGATAAGTCAGAACGAGACTCGTATGAAATAGGATAGGAGGAAACCTCACAATCAAGTTTTCAATAATCAAATTCTATAACCTTTTACAATAAACAAAATAAACTATTTATAGGCTCTCTAATGCCTATTAAAATTCAGCTACTAATGTGTTCACACAACAATTAAAAATGTTCACACTTCAAGCATTAAATCTCTGTTCATGGATAATGTAAGTTCATGCATGGTTGAATAATCATGTTTCTTCCCAAAACCCGTTCATGCATGCTTAACCAATAAGAAAGCTTCCTTGTTCCATGAATGTGCATCTTCAATTCATATCCAACCCCTCTTGGACGAATGCTAGGTGCATGGGTAATGCATCTCTCTTAATTAAAGCTTTAATGATGGGCTGGTTCATGAATGGAAGCATGTACCTTGTAAATTCGTTCTCCCCTTTGTACATGCACATTATACATTCAATGTGATGAATTAAGGTAATATTCCCTCCCTTTGGACGTTCATGAATCCACCCATACATGTATAGGAGCTGATTGGTCAAATTGAGGTGTGAATGGCTTAGATGCTGCCTTGGGAATACGATCGGCCAAGCTTGTGCTTTAAGTTGCTGGACACCTTTTGGCCAAATAGGTGCCTTGGGGACCCAAATGGATCAGCCACCATTCATTGAAAGAGGCCTTACATGCACCGTCCCATACATTGAACCTATCATGCATGAACCTTGTTTAATTACTCTCCAAATTCAACTCACCTACAAAAACACATGAACCAAAATTAAATCACATAAAATTCAGCTGAACAAACATTAATATAATTTAGACACACTAATTAAACATAAATTAAATTAGACAAATTTAATAAAGTCTTAACAAGACATATTAAATTCGGCCAAGACACATTTAAAACATGTAATAAGTCAAAACATAATTATGAGCTGTAGTAATTTAAGCTAAATTAATAAATTACTTAATTTATTCAGACATTAAAATAAATGAGTTGAAATAAACTTAAGCCAAGCTCAAACGAGCTAAAGTAAGCTAAATTGAGCTCAAACGAGCTAAATTAGGCTCATGTGAGCTAATTCGAGCTGGGAAAAACTAAGATTGAGCTTGTTGAGCTGAGATTGAGCTTCATCTTGCACTTGGGGCCCTCGTGTTTAGGCCAATCATGATAGCAACGAGTGGTGCCACAACATGATGCGATTGAGATCACATCACCACTCGTAAAGATAAGTCAATTGAGCTTTGAAGAATAAAGAGAGTGAATTGCCTCACTAAAATGATATTTCATTCAGAAATTCATCAAAAGTCCTTTTACAAGAAATTCAACAACTATTTATAGCCTTTCTACTAGTAACCGAATGGACAAATTCAAGACTTAGTTTCTAAGTAAACAATGAACTAAAATTCAGCATGAATGCAAAATTATTAGCCCATGTAGATTCGGCTGAATGAGAGCTCCAATGGTCATCTTCTAGATGGGCAAATGCACCTTGAACATCTTGAATGTCCATGAATAGGCTAGGTTCATCAATGAGCATAAATAGACTCATTTAAGCTGCATCTTTTGGCTGAAAAATGATCAGCAATTAATAGGAACATGAGCAGCCATTTGGAGTGTGAAAGCAAAGCTTTGAAGAGTCTAGGAGTGTGAACACCATGAACCGAATAGCCAAAAGACTTTCAGCAATGTGAAAGAAATAAATAGCAACTTTGAAGAATGAAAAATCATCTCTTTTGCCGAATGGTCACCTAAGGAACTCCAAAAATCAGCACACCATTTTTAATGTAGTTCATGCATGAATCGCTAGGTGCATTGAATCAATCATGCATGCATCTTGTTTAATGCACATTCGGCCAACCTTCCCCATGCATCCTCACATTCGGCTGAACCTAAACAAAACAAATAAACTTCATTAATTTTCCCCAATTCAGCTGAATATAATATGAACATAATAATTAATCATTAGAACAAATTAAATTAGAACTAAACAAGACATATTAATTCGGTTAGGCATAATTAAAACATGTCTTATGTTCAGACCAATTTAAAGACATCTAGACAAATTCAATGCAGCTAAAAATGACATATTAAACACTTGTAATAATTGAGACATATTTAAAAGCTGTAGTAAAACATAGTTAAGTGCTTATTTAAATGGTCCAAAAATTCCAGCAACAATTAATTAGCTGGAACGAAATTCAACTTCAAAGAAATTGAAACTGTTCAGCTCGTCTCTAAGCTCTTTGCTATCTTTTTCCTCAATTCAATCCACAAGTGCTGAAATAGCATCTTTGAATCGTTTAGCTCTAGCTCGCGTTATCGGACCAATGGGCAGCTTGATGGCTTCTTGTTCGTTCTCCCCTTGGTTCGCAGGCAAGCTCACATCAGGGAATAGGCAACGGAGTGTATAAACCATGCGGTTTGATTCATGACTTTACCTTTTTACAAGTGATGCAACGATCACATTTCCTTAGGATGTCGCATTTCATTTTGGGCCAATAAAAATGCTCATGCAAAATTGCTAGAGTTTTGGCAACTCCAAAGTGACCCATAAGTCCACCGCTATGAGCTTCATCCACAAGAATGTTTCGCACCGATCCTTGAGGCACACAAAGCTTTCCCTCACGAAAAAGATAGCCGTCATGTTGAAAATACTTTTCGTGTGCACCATGCGAACAATTCTTATAAATTTCACCAAAATCAACGTCAGACATATAAAGATCTTTTATAAACTCAAAACCAAGCAGTTTAGAATCCATTAAATTGACAAGTGCATACCTTCGCGATAAAGCGTACGCTACAACATTTTCCTTACCTTTTTTATATTTTATCACGTAGAGAAACGATTCCAAATATTCCACCCACTTGGCATGACGTTTATTGAGCTTCGTTTGTCCTTTGAGATGTTTTAGGGCCTCGTGATCCGAATGAATTACAAATTCCTTTAGCCATAGATAATGTTGCCACGTTTCGAGAGCTCGGATCAACACATATAACTCCTTATCATACGTTAAATAATTCAGCATAGCTCTGTTGAGCTTTTCACTAAAGTATGCAATAGGCTGTCCATCTTGCATCAAAGCAGCGCCAATGCCGATACCTGAAGCATCACACTCTATCTTGAATGTCTTGTTAAAATCAGGTAAAGACAACAATGGTGCATTAGTTAGAACTAAAATTAGGCACAAACCTTCGGTAGAAGCTTGCCAACCCATGAAAACTCCTTAGTTGGCTGATGTTAGTTGGACGCGGCCACTCATTGATTGCTTTGATCTTTTCTTGATCAACTTCCAAGCCACGAGCGCTTACCACAAAACCTAAGAAGACAACTTCATTAGTGCAAAAAGAACATTTCTTTAAATTGGCATAAAGTACCTCTTTTCGCAACACTTCAAGTACCGCACGTAGGTGTTGAATATGATCTTCCAAACTTTTGCTATAGATTAGAATGTCATCGAAATACACAACACAAAATTTCCCAATGAACGAACGTAAAACATAATTCATGAGACGCATGAAAGTACTAAGAGCGTTGGTAAGTCTGAATGGCATTACCAACCATTCATACAAACTGTACTTAGTCTTGAACACAGTTTTCCATTCGTCTCCCTCCCACATTTGGATTTGATGATAGCCACTTTTTAAGTCGATCTTCGAAAATAGTTGGGCTCTGCTAAGTTCATCAAGCATGTCGTCAAGGCGGGGAATAAGATGGTGATATTTTATGGTGATTTTGTTGATGGCGCGGCAGTCAACGCACATTTGATGTAACCTTAGCCCGGGAAATTACTACCGAATCCATTGAGCTGCCACGAGGACCAATAACTCGATCACGAGCTAAGAGATTTCGAAATGCAATAGCAAGCTATATGGAACGAGCTTGGGAAGAGGGAGTGGCCGGATTTGATAGTCGTGCTTCAAACCGTTCAAAAGGCGTTACTTGCAATTTATTGCAAGCTGAATTTGTTTCTTTTAATTAACTTGTTTTAGTTTAATAAATAAGTTGCTGATCAATTAATTTAACTTATCTTAAAGTTTTAATACATGAGTTAGTTATTGAACTTTATTAAATAAGATGCTTCTTAATTGATCTAGTTCCTAGGATTATTTATTGATGCATAAATTAAGTTCTTTAAATTATGCTTCTTTAATTAAACTAGTTGCTGGAATAATTATTGCATATATGTTTTAGTTCATTTATTTAAGTAAGTTTAATATGTGTTATGATTAATAAGTGTTTTAATGTGTTTAATAAACTCATTTTAATGTGTTTATTGCAGGTGACTTTTTAGCTTATAGTGGTTACAATTCAAGGCTGTTACACATTTAATAAGTGGCTGTTCAAGTTCTTTTGAGTTACAATTAAAGGGGCTGTTAAAAAAAGGAGCTTAAAGATCATTAAAAGGAGTTTTTAAAGAGCATTTTATGCCCTTTAAAATTCAGCAGCAACTCTTCCACTTCCAGCCGTTTTTGGAGCTTTTAAGAGAAATTAATCAAGCCTTTGAATGTCATTAAGGAGCTGGTAAGAGATGGTGTCTATTCAACTAGCCAAGGACAACTCAAGAGTCATTTTCTAAGCCATTAAAGACATTCAAATCAGCTGAATTAAAGTGATTTTATGGAAGGAGTTATTTGGTTCAAAGAATAAGAAAAGACATCAGTTTTTTATGGCACATTAAGTGGATGTTTTTGACCATTCGGTTACCTTGTTCTAGCATTATAAATAGATGTAATCAGCCATAGAAGGAACAACTTTTTGCTGAATATAGATGAAATATTTGAATTGTGAGCTATCCAATTCTCTTTGTTCTTTCGGAATTGATTTGACTTATCAAGCATAGCTTGTGGCGTCCATCTTTTCTTTGTTGCTGAACTTATCACCTTTGGTGTGGCGTTCAATATACCTTTGGTTCCTATCATAGTTGATAGTGGGTCAGGGTTCCTTTCCTATTTCCTTTAACCGAAAACACCTAAAGACCATTTTGAGATTCGGGTCAACAATTCGTTATTGTTGGTTCATTTTCGGTCTTAGCCAATTAATTTGTTATTGTTTCCTCTTTATTTTGTTTATTACCTTTGTTTGAAGCCATTATCTCTATTTTGTTTCATTTTAAAACCGAAACGAATCCATCCTTACTCAATTCACGATTGGGCAACACATACGACTCAAAACATCACGAGACGAGTTCTGATACGACCATGCCCCGGGCACACTTTTGGATCAGCTCCCTAAGCATTGTTTCCAAATCCATGCGAGCTGAATTAGTTCAATTTCATTTCGTTAAGCTCCGTTTAGCTCGTTTCCAGCTCACTCGAGCTCAAGTCAACTCACTCAAGCTCAATTCAGCTCAATCTTAACCCAATGAGCTTATTTTTAGCTTTCTTTAGCTTGCATTTATTTTGCTGAAATAAACCATTTAATTTGTCATTAGTTAAATTAGTTGTTTATCTTAAGTTAGTTAATTTGTTAAAATCTAGACAAATAATTAATTAAGTGTTTTAATTATATCTAAATTAAATACTTAATTAATTATGATGTTTTAAATATGTCTAAAATTGTTAATATGTATGGCCAAATTTAATGTGCAAATTATTGAGTTCATATGCTGCTAATTTAATGTGTTTGAAATGCATTTAACTTGCTGATTTAATTTGCTGCAGGTTCATGAACGGATTGGTGCAATGTATGGGAGTGTGCATGCACAATTGAGGTTCAATGGATGGCATTTAAAGGAGCACATGCATTTGGGACGTTCATGCAAGAGGGAGTTGCTAAAAGTTCATGTATTTGAAGATTCATGGATCATATTTATGGGGGAAATACATGGGACGTTTCATGCATGATTCATGCATTTTCAAGATGACCAATCAAGTATTTTAGGCACATTAATGCCTCATTCAGCCAAGGGAGATGTAGGATCATTAAAGAGCTGCACATTCATGGAATTATGGAGATTCTTCAAGGCTAAGGATGCATGAATGCATCAAGTGAAGCATCATGATGGTTCGGCCAATTCATGTACCATCTTCAAGCATGAACTGGATTTTAATGCTATTTGTGTGAACATGTTAAATACCTGTGTGAGCAGAATTTAAGTTAGTGTGAACAACATAGAAGCCGAATATCAATAGGCATTTTAGGCTTATAAATAGCTTACTTGTTTATTGTAAAAGGTTACAGAATTTGATCAATTAAACTTAATAGAACTTTTGTTCTTGTGAGGTTACCTCCTCTCTTCTTTCGTTCGAGTCTCAAAGCGACTTATCTAGCTTGTTAGTGGTGTCAATCCGAACTCCATTGAACTTATCACCGAATCGGTGTGGCGTTCAACCATCTTCCTATACCTTTGGTTCTTACCTCCATTGTAACAGCCCAAAATTGACCCTAGTCGGGAAGTGGTTTCGAGACCACAAAACCGAATCATAAAAATAATTAATTTCCATATTCTATGCTTATTATGTGTGTACATGAGTATGTGGAAGTTTCATTCTCCAATTTTGCCAATTGCATGAGAAATTATTAAATAGGGATCGATATGAGACATGGTGAAAATGTGATAGGTCAATGCGTAAGGACCTATTAGTGCATGTGGAAAAAGGGGGGACTTGCATGTCAAATTCCCCCCCTTTAGTAGTGGCCGGCCATGACAAATAAGGTGGACAAGGTGTGATGGGCAAAACATGTCATAGACATGTTTTGTTGGTGCATCATGGGATGAATAACAAAATAAAAAGTTAATAATAAAGAAATGGAAAAAAAGAATGATGAAAGGAAAAAAAAAGGGATCATCATTCATGTTCTTGCTAGCCGAATCTAAAGAAGAAAGAAAAATTGTTCATCTTTTATCATCCTTGGCCGAAAATGCTAAGAAGAAGGGGGAAGGGGAAGTAAGACATTCGGCCACTCCTTCTAGTCTTGAATGAGGTATGTAATGCATGGTAGCTTTTGGAAATTGTTGAATGTATTAAGCTAGTTACTAAGTCCCTTACTTAGCCCATGTTCAAATCTTGAATATTGTTGGTAACATGAGCAATCGGTCATCTTAAGTCACTATTAAGGTAAGGAAGTTTGTACTAGCTTTTGAAATTTTAGTTAATATTGAGTGAGTTATCAAGTGATTTTTGCAAACCATGTTGAAATTTCGATTTTTGGGGGTAAGTATGGTTTTCGGCTATAAGAGATTAATAAGGGTGATGATTGTGTTACATGCGAAACTTAGATGAAATTGTGTGATTTGATAAATTAAAAGTAATAGTATAGTTGATGAATATATATAGATATACATATTCGGCCATCACTTAGGAGCTTATGTGATGTTGGGTTTAAGCTTTGCATATTCGGCTATATGTGTATATATACATATATATGTAAGCCCATTCGTGATATTACCTTAGGACTATGTATATATAACCGACAAAAAAATGGGGAAAACTAGCAAAGGTGAAGGCCGAATGAGCTATAGGAGGTGTGGATGACTTTTATGCATGTGGGTGTGTGTGTATGCCATTTAGTTGGTGACATTCGGCATTTCTTAATTAACATTAGAGATGAGTGAATGAAATCGGTATGTGTGTTTGTGAAAATGCCGAATGTGAATTTGGATAATATTGAGTAATGTATGTGCTTTAAAATGATGGAATGGAGTGGATGCTTTAAATGTGTTATGAACAATTATAAGTTAAATTAAGGTTTGCTAAATTACCATTGTCATTGCCGAATATACAAACATACACATGCATGTGTAATTGAAGTATGAATGTTTAGCAAGATGGTTAAACTAGTTAATTTATCGATTTAGCTCGAGAAGCTAAAGGTGGAGAGGCAAGCAAGGGCAAAGAAAAGATCATCGAGTAACCGAGTTGGAACCGTCTTACCCAACACAAGGTAAGTCATCAAGCATATATTTTGTATTGATCTAAATAGACATAATGTCTATGTAATCATGCTGAATGGAATGATAAATTTATATACATGTATGTATGTGGTGATGAAAGTGTTGAATGAAGAGAAAAGAGGTGAGATGTATTGAGTTGTTGACCTCGGCACTAAGAGTGCGGGTATAAACATTTATGATCATGAGATTGGCGCTAAGTGTGCGGGTTTAAATTGTACAGCACTAAGTGTGCGAGCTTGATTATGTAGCACTAAGTGTGCGAATTTGATTATGTAGCACTAAGTGTGCGAATTTGATTATGTAGCACTAAGTGTGCGAGTTTGATTATGTAGCACTAAGTGTGCGAGTTTGATTATATAGCACTAAGTGTGCGAGTTGATTATATAGCACTGAGTGTGCGGACTTAATATATACGTTTGAATCATTATGGACACTAAGTGTGCGACATTATTAAGTCGATCACGGACAGCGGATCGGGTAAGTACCTTGAGTTCATGGCCAATAGGCGCTATGTTTATAATTGGAGTTGAGCTTGGTAAGTTGAAACCTATGTGACAATTATAATTGATGTAACACCCCGAACCCGAGACCGACACCGGAGTCGAACACGAGGTGTTAACAAACTTTAAACCCCTTATAAAATATTTCCCAGACGCTGCTCAATCTGCGTACTAGTCGCTTTAAAAATCATATCTTGAGTTTCACAACTCGAAAATCAGTTTCGTGATTTTTCCCTGAAACTAGACTCATATGACCATCTACATATTTTTTCTAGAATTTTTGGTCAGGCCAATTAGTACAGTTTATTAGTCAAAGTCCCCCATGTTACAGGGATCGACTACACTGACCTTTGCACATTACGACTTGGATATCTCCCTGCACAGAGCTTCAATACTGATGCCGTTTGTTTCTATGGAAACTAGACTCAGAGAGGAATCTATACATATCTGGTATGACTCCTAATTATCTCTGGTTAATTTATAATGAATTTCCAAAGTCGGAACAGGGAATCCAGAAACTGTTCTGGCCCTGTCTCACGAGAACCTGAATATCTCTTAACATACTGTCCATATGATCATTTCGTTACTTTCCTATGAAAATAGATTCATCAGGGTTCGTTTACATAATTTATTCACTATTTAATTCCATTCCTACTATTTTAGTGATTTTCTAAATCTACATCACTGCTGCTGTCAGCATCTGCCTTTAAGGTAGACTTTACCTATTTCATAGTTTCCATAATTCAACTAGCCCTTTTAGCATGAGTAGCACAAATGATGATGGTGATTAACCATTCCCATGGCCAATCCTTGTCAAGAATATTCACACTAAATGATTATAACATTATACTCAAACATATATAAGCCATTTTCGCATGGCTAACCAAAATTATACAAGTCCAAAGGGTCCATGACCCACAACAAACGGGTAGTCCTATACATGCCATATCCAGAGTTCAACTAAAAGAGTACCAAAAGAGCTTTGATAGTGTGGATGACTTCGACTTCGATGATCCCGAATCCGATAGCTAACGAACAATATCTATAAAACAGAGAGCCAAAGCAACGGGGTAAGCATTTTAAAGCTTAATAAGTTTCAAGTAATGAAATCGGCTTTGACTAAAGTATTGCATTCACATAGCTAAATAAATCACTTTATTAATTCACATTCTCATAAGCATACTTACTTCACACTTCATCAACATATACACACACAAGGTATCAACCTATCTAAAAGCCAAAAATTCGTTAGTCGATTGAACGAATATTATTTAAAACGAATCAACTTTTTCGAAGCACATGCAAACATACCTTATCGTTTGGGTTTATCGAGCGTATTAATTGAATTTATTACAGCACAAAACGCTCACATTCAAACCCAAGTTTCTTCGGAATTTAACCGGATATAACCACAAGCTCAATTGCCTTCGGGTCTTAACCCGGGTATAGCAACTCGCACGAATGCCTTCGGGTCTTAGCCCGGATATATCAACTTGCACAATTGCCTTCGGGTCTTAGCCCGGATATATCAATTCGCACAAACGCCATCGGGTCTTAGCCCGGATATCTCAGTTCGCATAAATGCCTTCGGGTCTTATCCCGGATATATCAATTCACACAAATGCCTTCGGGTCTTATCCCGGATATATCAATTCGCACAAATGCCTTCGGGTCTTATCCCGGAATATCAATTCGCACAAATGCCTTCGGGTCTTATCCCGGATATATCAATTCGCACAAATGCCTTCGGGTCTTAGCCCGGATATATCATTCAAATGCTCATGCACACATATATCAACAATCATGACACATCCATATTTCACTTTCGTTACTAAGGCTCAAACACAAAGCATTTATTAAACCTTTCCAATTTCGGCTCAATAGCCACACACAAAGAGCATGATTTCAATTGGCTTTATAACATAGTCTCTATGCACATTCGACTATCCATCATAGTATGACTAATCAGTTCAATATAATTCAAGTAGGGTCATTACTCGAAGACTTGCCTCGGATGTTGTCGAACGACTTCAATGGCTATTCAATTACTTTTTCCTTCCCTTTATCAGATTTAGTTCCCCTTTGCTCTTGAGCTTAAGTTCAACAAATTTTAAAATAGTCATTAATCGACTATTAAGTATTACTTTCAGAATAATATATATATTGATTCGACTTTCACACACATAGATTATAATAAGCTTTATAAAAATCAATAAATAATTCATTAGCAAATTTTCAATAATGTTTACAACAAAATCACATATTCACTACGAGCTGTTTTCCTGAGCAGCAGTCACTAAATTATTTATAACTGGAGCTACAAAACTCCAAATCACTTGCCGTTAATTTTCCCTGAATATAGACTCGTATATCTTCCATCCATAAAATTTTCAGAATTTTAGGCTTGGCCAATCAATACCATATTTTTCTTAAAGTTTCCCCTGTTTCACTGTTTGACTATTCTGACCACTCTTCACTACGAATCAAATTTCTCATTTTACAGAATTCAAAATGTGTTGTATTTGATCTCATTTGAAACTAGACTCATTAAGGAGTCTAAGCATATAAATTTTATCTTATAATAATTTTTGTACAATTTATAATGATTTTCTAAAAACAGAACAGGGAATCTAGTAGTCATTTTTGACTCAGCCCCACAATACTTCAAATATCTCAAGATCGGTAACTCTTTTGTTTTTATAGTTTCTTTTGTAAGAAAATAGACTCTTCAAGCTTTAATGACATAATTCACTCAGCTTCTAATTCAACTCCTACAAATTATGGCGATTTTCCAAAATCACCTTACTGCTGCTGTCCCCAAACAGATTATTACTAAATCAAATACTAACATTAGCATTTCACCTTAATAGCTAGCTTACCAAGCCTTAATTTAACATATAATTCACACATATCACAGTCAGCTATATATACATTTATCACTTAAGGTATAAACATTACTCAATAACTTCCTAATTCAAATTCGGCAACTACACCAAGACCATTTTAACTCGTTTCTCATCATGCTAACAAAAACATAGTAAAGCAAATCTTAATACACAATGGTTATCGATTCATACATTCTCCTAGCTTTAACATGAAACAACAAAACTCACCATTTCTCATCCGAATAACATGAACAATAACCATTTCTTGAACATTTTCTCATGGCCGATTGCTCATGCTACCAACAAGATTCAAGATTTGAACATGGGCTAACTAAGGGACTTAGTAACTAGCTTAATACCTTCAACAATTTCCAAAAGTTACCATGAATTACATACCTTATTCAAGACTAGAAGGAGTGGCCGAATGTTTTACTTCCCTTCCCCCTTCTTCTTAGCATTTTCGGCCAAGGATGATAAGAGATGAACAATTTTTTCTTCTTTAGGTTCGGCTAGCAAGACATGAATGATGATCTTTTTTTTTTCTTTTTTTTCATTACTAACATTTTATGACACAAAATGACATATTTTATTTGTGCCATACTTATGCCATAATTTCCATAAAAAAATTGCACAAATGCTTATCATGCCCATCATGGCCGGCCACTAGGTGTTAAGGTGGGAAATTTGACATGCAAATCCACCTATTTCATACTATAAGTTATTGGCCACTATAAATTAGCCCATAGCATTTGCAAAAATTTTCACATGAGTCATATTTCATAATTTCACTCGCAATTGGCAAAATCAAAGCATGAAATTTTCACACATGCACTTTCACATGAAATAAACATAGAATATAACATCTGATTATTTTTGTAACTCGGTTTAGTGGTCCCGAAACCACTTTCCGACTAGGGTCAATTTAGGGTTGTCACAATTGAAGTCACGTACATAAGATTTATTGTGGAATAGGTGAAAGGCCGTTTAGTTGTATGATTGTAACGAAAATAAAATGATGTATGAAAATGCCTGAAATATCCTATTGATGAGTATATGGAATGTGAATGCATGATTGGGTATGAGATTGAACCGATGGGTCTGAGGAACTATGGCATGGTTCGGTATGGATGGAGTAACTAGCCTCATTCCATCTTATTTCCTATTGTGATAATGTTATTAATGGATGGTAGTGCATTGCTTATGACTTACTGAGTTATATACTCACTCGGCGTTTCCTTGTCACCTATTTTAGGTTTCTTGGACTCGTCTCTTCTTGCGTGATCGGGCCGTCATTGGAGTCATCACACCGGCTAGCAAGTTTTGGTACTTTCTTCTTAGTCGGCTTAGGAGAACATTTCGGCATGTATAGGCTATTATGTTGGGTTTGAACTTTGGTATGTAAACTTTTAGCCATGCGAAAATGGCATAAATGTTCGGTTGGGTTTGGTTTCATAACGATAGGTCGTAAATCTTGATAATTCGACCTTTTTATGCCATATGTCATGGTTGATTATTTTGGTGTTAAAATTCATGATATGGCAATAGTGTAGTAGGGGATATTTGACAATGATTAGCCTTTGGCATGGCTAGTCATGATCATAATTTGTGATATGTATGAAGAATTACTAGTTAGATTAAGGAGAAATCACGAAATGGGCATAGTTGCTTTCGTAACAGATGCTGGCAGCAGCAGTGACGTGAGATTGAAAAATCACTAAAATAGTAGGAGTGGAATTAATTGATGAATAAATTATGTATTCGAATCTCGATGAGTCTATTTTCATATAGAAGCAACGAAAAGATCATATGGACAGTATGTTAAGAGATATTCAGGTTCTCGTGAGACAGGGCCAGAACGGTTTCTGGATTCCCTGTTCCGACTTTGGAAATTCATTATAAATTAACCAGAGATAATTAGGAGACATACCATATATGGATAGATTCCTCTCTGAGTCTAGTTTCTATAGAAACAAACGGTATGAGTATTGAAGCTCTGTCCAGGGAGATATCCAGGCCGTAATGCGCAAAGGTCAGTGTAGTCGATCCCTGTAACATGGGAGACTTTGACTAATAAACTGTACTAATTGGCCCGACCAAAAATTCTAGAAAAAAATATTTAGATGGGAATATGAGTCTAGTTTCAGGGAAAAATCACGAAACTGATTTTCGAGTTGTGAAACTCAAGATATGATTTTAAAGCGACTAGTACGCAGATTGGCAGTGTCTGAGAAATATTTTTATAAAGGGTTTAAAGTCTGTTAACATCTCGTGTTCGACTCCGGTGTCGGTCTCGGGTTCGGGGTGTTACAT